>NC_066881.1:30353716-30556360 GCF_022985175.1 Labeo rohita
CAAAGCCATGACACACTTTTCAAGTTATTTTATATAAAGAGGAAATGTTTTAATTTGACACAAACTGCCTGCGATTGCTGACTGGTATCTGAAGTTGATGTTTATTAATATATAATGCATTTGACGCGAACTTCTGGCGATCGCTGGCAGGTATAATGTAACCATACCAAAAAAAAAAAAAAAAAAAAATGTTGACACCAAAGCTCTGACACACTTTTCAGATTATTTTATATGGACAAAAAATGTTTTATTTGACACAAACTGCCTGCGATTGCTGACTGGTATCTGAAGTTAATGTTTATTAATATATAATGTATTTGACGCAGTCTCCTGGAGATCGCTGGCAAGCATAATGGAACCTTACCAAAAATAATAAAATGTATTTTTTTGACACCAAAGCCCTGACACACTTTTCAAGTTATTTTATATAAAAAGAAAATGTTTTTATTTGACACAACCTGACTGCGATTGTTGACTGGTATCTGAAGTTAATGTTTTTTAATATATAATGTATTTGACGGTAACTTCTGGAGATCGCTGGCAAGTATAATGTAACCATACCAAAAAAAAAAGTATTTTTTTGACACCAAAGCTCTGACACACTTTTCAAGTTATTTTATATCATATGAAAATGTTTTTATTTGACACAACCTGCCTGTGATTGTTGACTGGTATCTGAAGTTAATATTTATTAATATATGACGTATTTGACGCAAACTCCTGGAGATCCCTGGCAAGTATAATGTAACCTTACCAAAAAAAAAAAAAAAAAAAAAAAAAAAATTGACACCAATGCACTAACAGTTTTTTGAAGGTATTTTATATGGATAGAAAATGTTTTTATTTGACAGAAACTGCCTGCGATTGCTGACTGGTATCTGAAGTTAATGTTTATTAATAAATAATGCATTTGATGCGATCTTCTGGAGATCGCTGTCAAATATAATGTAACCATACCAAAAATATGAAATGTATTTTTTGACACCAAAGTTCTGACACACTTTTCAAGGTATTTTATATAAAAAGAAAATGTTTTAATTTGACACAACCTGCCTGCGATTGCTGACTTGTATCTAAAGTTAATGTTTGTGACAAAGCACCTGTCTTTCTCCATTACACACTTACACACATACTCAGACACCCCATTCTTTCTCCATTCCCCTTCCTTACCTGTTGCTTCCGCCATCGGCAAAGCCAGTGCACTCGCCGAACCGATCGCCCACTGACATTTTCCCACAAGGCAGTTCCCACAATCTCATACCCGATCATCTCTCTCACACACACATAGACACAGACACAGACACAGACACAGACAGACACACACACACACACACAAACTGTGTCTTGTGTTTCGTCCGCGTGTCTTCGTACAAGTGTTTGTTTGTTTGTCAGGAAGTAGTCGGTTTTTCGGTGGGTAAACGCTGCATCGGCCAAACCGAACAGACAGAGGGCGCCTGCTTTTAAAGGCACAGAGTGGGTTGCGCCGGCGCAGTGCCACCGGAAGCCGGCGAAACCACAGTTAGTTTGTGACGGGGATTGTGTGAATGTGTTAATTATTAAGGTGTTTTATGTGTTTCAGTAACGACGAATGTGTATTTTGAAGAAATAACAATGGAGAATCATTATTTAATGTTGATTTAATGTATGTTTGAAGTATGCAAAATATAAAATGTCTAATGTATACCTGAAAGCTTACCTGTTTTGCGAGTCTTGCCAAGGAAGGGGCGGAGTCTGGCCTATAAAAGGGGAGGCCAGACTCCCAGACAGTTGCTTGTTAACCAGGTCAGCGAGAGTGTTACTGTAGTACCTCAAGCAAATCCCTCAACTCAATTTTGTATATTGTGGTTACGGTGTGTGGTTGTAAATATAGTTTTTTTTCATCTTTATTTTCGTATTTATTGTTTCTTTGATACTTTGATATATTTTTGTGCACACCTGTACATGTTCTTCACTGTGGACTGTTTGGATTATTGGCACTGTAAATAAACTATCCCTGCACTAAAGTGCTTTGCGAGTAAGCCATCATTTTTTTATTTTTATTTTTTATTTTTTTTGTTTATTGTGTTTCACGGACTCACGTTTCCTTTTCCTCTCCCACTGAAGCGAGTTGTGGCACTCACTTCATCACAATGTTTATTAATATATAATGTATTTGACGCGATCTCCTGGAGATCGCTGGCAAGTAAAATGTAACCTTACCAAAAATATGAAATGTATTTTTTGACACCAAAGCCCTGACACACATTTCAAGTTGTTTTATTTAAAAAGAAAATGTTTTTATTTGACACAAACTGCCTGCGATTGTTGACTGGTATCTGAAGTTAATGTTTATTAATATATAATGTACTTGACCAGAACTCCTGGAGATCCCTGGCAAGTATAATGTAACCATACCAAAAAAAAAAAAAAAAAAAAAAAAAAGTATTATTTTGACACCAAAGCGCTGACAGTTTCTTCAAGTTATTTTACATGGACAGAAAACGTTTTTATTTGACACAAACTGCCTGCGATTGCTGACTAGTATCTAAAGTTAATGTTTATGAATATATAATGTATTTGACGCAAACTCCTGGAGATCGCTGGCAAGTGTAATGTAAGCATACCAAATAAATAAAAAAAAAGCGCTGACACACTTTTCAAGTTATTTTATATAAAAAATGTTTTAATTTGACACAAACTGCCTGCGATTGCTGACTGGTATCTGAAGTTAATGTTTATTAATATAAAATGTATTTGACGCGAACTCCTGGAGATCGCTGGCAAGTATAATGTAACCTTACTAAAAAGTATATATATATTTTTTTGACACCAAAGCCCTGTGTAGCGCGAACTAGGAAGCTTTTGGTTCTCGATTTCTTAACTACGGTGTAACCACAACTACGATACAGCAGCAACTACGTGGGATTACTTGGACCATAAGTCAGAAGACAAGGGTCGACTCACTAGAGCAAAAGACAGCAAAATATAAGAACTACAAGAACTAATGAAATGCAGGTAATTAAGGAAAAGGTAAGTGTATTGTTCTGTTTGTTTTGTGTTTTTGAATCAATTGTAATCTTTTGAGATTAAAATAATAGAAAACAAACAAAATCCAAATATAACAATAACCAACAATAGTTCAAAACAATAACAAAAAAAAAAAAAAAAAAAAAAAAAAAGATATCAGAGTTCAAACAAAGTTCAGTGTATCAAAATCAGTTTCCAAAGTTCAACATCTCTGAAATTCACCCTTAGTTCTCAGTTTCAGTATCAGTCTCTCAGTCTCAAGTCTTCAATCAGAGTCTTAATTCCAATTGTTCATGAACAGTAATGTTCATCAGTGGGAGAAACAGTTCAATCCGTGAGGGGAAAAGAAAAAAAAAACAAAAAAAACTTTTGTATCCAGGGAAGTCCAGGTGAACTTAAAATGTGAATGTGTGCAATTCTGTCTTACCCGATCGCAAAAAAAAACAAAAACAAAAACAAAAAAAACTTTTTACTCTGTTTCCAGGTACGAAATATTTGAACAGGAATCCAAACCAGGAACAGGAAAAGAAATACAGATTAAGCTCGATTTCACCGGCTCGATTTCACTAGCTTCTCGTTGCCTCTTTCTTTCAGTGATGTTCCTAGTTGCGTCTCTCTCAAAGCATGAATTTATAAGAAACAATATCTTGCAAAGTTATTTCTTAATCTTCTAATAATCCATCGCTGAATCATTTACCTGTTTGTTCTCACTCTAGCATCGTTCACAAATTTTCGTGTCTCTTCTGTTCTCTTCCTGCAGGCGCTCTTCTGGAACTTTTCCGTTTTTGTTCGGGAAACTCAGTTTCTTTTAATTATTTATAACAATGTAAATAAATGTTACTTAATGCGTTTTTTTTTTTTTTTTTTTTTTTTTTTTCATTTCTTTTAGTCCTTTAGTTTTTCAGTGGTATGAATTAAATATTTTATATAAATATTAGACTTATTAGAATATTAGATTAACTATCTGGGTTACACATGTCTGCAAATTCAGAAATTATTTTAAATATAAAATTTTTAATATATAAATATTCAATGATTCAAACAACTGAAAAGATACTTTAAAAATGAAACTAAAACATCCAGTAGGTGGCTGCAAGTCACTGATTTAATTACTGAATAATTCATTCATTTGATTCATTCAAACGGCTGATTCATTCAGGAATAAAGCAAGTGACTCTCTTTATGAATGGGTAATTGAATCATTGACTCACTAGATTTGTTTAAAAAGGCACTTCACTTATAAACTAAACACTGCTGTGTTTGAATGGAGACGCACAACCAGAGCTGGATTAAGACAAAGGCAAACTAGGCACGTGCCTAAAGCCTGATTGGCGGGATGGGGCCCAGACAGAGGGACAAAAAAAAAAAAAAAAAAAAGGAAAAAAAATGTATAAATGTCCTATCTACAATTTATTTCAATATTTATTAATTAACTAAAAATAGTGACGATGTTTATCTTAACCATAGACTGTTACATTACGTCACATTAACGCCAGCTCATGACTGTATAGAGGCGCCAGCCAGTTAAGTCCGAGGGGACGTCAGCGGTGTTCAGAGGCGGTCAGAGGTCAGAGCGGGACAACAAAGCTAGCAGGCAGGTGTTTTTTGAGTAGGCCAACAAGATGCTTTCGGGTGCGGCAAAACGTAAAAAGAAAAAAAATGAAGAGGAACAAAAGAAGAGACAGCGGGGGGGCTTTACAAAAGTTTCTGTCGGGCAGCCGTCCGACAGCTGTGAACCTGCTCGAGTCAGCAGAGCCAGAGGCCGAGCCAGGCCCGGAGACACGGCCCGAAGACGCGGTGGAAGATGCAGCGGGAAATGCGGCAAAAGACGCTGTGGCACCGTCAACATACTGGTACTACTGCCTTAACAATGACACTCCCAATGGATAAGATGAGGATAATTTAATAGCATTTAATAGAGCCGTGTAATGACGTAAAAATAATAAATATCAAAAAATAGTCTGATAGACTGTTTAATATACAACACATGTTTTATTTTGGCATACAAACAACCAATTTGTAACCAAAGACTAGGCTATGTAAAATGTGAATTAACTTTTATTAGTAACTTTGGTAAGTTTCAGATTTCAATTCATAAATAACATCGATGGAGGGAGGCCCAAAAAATGCAGCCTGCCTAGTGTAGTCCATTTATTTAATCCGGCTCTGCGCACAACGGCTTAGTTGTGACTTGTTTCAGACTATTTTTGACGACGGAATAGAGCAAAATCAGGCAGTGTTCGAATTGTGTCAAAGCTCTTGGGGGGTCCCCCTACCCACCCAACAGTCAGACAATCTCATTTACAAACTCCCTTAATATTAATTAAAATCTGTTACTCATCTTAGTTAATCGCAGTCTCAGTTCCATTATAATCAACAAAGCTCTGCACAATGAATCTCTTATTTGCACTGTCTCTACACTTTGTTTATGAAAAAATTCGTCAGATATGTCTGTGATACATTACTCAACATTACAAAAACGCGTAGAAACCTTTGAATCTCCCCTCAGCGCAAACACATGCTGATCGGGTCAGTCGCACTGGTGCTCCTAAATATTTTTTCATAGTTGCAAACAGTAGTTTTCAGTCGCAAATGCAT
The DNA here is from genome assembly GCF_022985175.1 of Labeo rohita. Classification (NCBI taxonomy): domain Eukaryota; kingdom Metazoa; phylum Chordata; class Actinopteri; order Cypriniformes; family Cyprinidae; genus Labeo; species Labeo rohita. The sequence goes on from NC_066881.1 coordinate 30,359,321, forward strand.
GCATGGTAAATGTAATACTGAATATGTTGTTCTGCTAATTCATGCTGTCTAAACCACAGAAGAAAAAAAAATGTCAAAGCTGCTAAATCATAGAGAAGGATTTAGTAAGAAGGAAAGGGCACAATATTTTGCCAAACTAAAGTTAATACGATCAGTACTAAGATATTTGCCTAGTATTTCAAATACCTGAAAATGATAAGAAAAAAATACAAATGTTGTCAAGAATATTGCCCTGGTAATCCTGATTCAAATTGGCCAACCACAGATGCCTTTTGTTTTTGTTTTTTTGCACTCTTCTTTGATTTGTTATAACTTTTGACAGTCTATAGTACTCCGAATGTTTTTCCTGGTCCGACTGATTAGCACAGCCCAAAACATGACAATAACTGACCATTTTCAGCAGCAATAATCAGCAAAATATGCAAGTTTTGTTCGGTTCAGTGGCATTGTTTACCGATATGGCTACCTATATGGACCGACTGATGATGCGTTGTGAAAACAATCTACTGAAATGTTCCCATTGTTCAGCAGACAAAAGGTCTTTCTGAAAAAGAAAAAAAAAAAAAAAAACAGCAGTTTTTCCATTAGCAGTTTTGAAAGCTGTAAGTTGTGAAAATGACATGATCTGGGGCCAGTTGCATAAAAGGTTTAGACTAGTCTTAAAAATTAGTCATCTAATTTCTTTCTATAAGTCTGGTCAAAATTTGTAAAATTCGGTTACATAAAAACTTAGATTAGTCTAAGTTGAATCCAAAATATATGACTGATTACCCCTTAGTTAACTGCTAGTTGGTCAAACTAGTTCTTAAGACACTGTCTTAACATAGAGGCTAAGTTTATGCAACTGGCCCCTGGAAACTTCATAGTGTGTCAGTGTAAGACAATTCCTTATATTCTTCTTCAGTTAAATTCAGTATGGCATCTGAAGTCCATTTGCCATGATCTTTTTCTGGTAATGTGCTGCCCTCTTGTGTTTATTTGACAGCAGAACAGGACATTCATTCTTTAATTGGCCAAGATATTGCACTATCACAGCTCTTCTAACACTAATGCAGATACTGTAAATGTGAAAGAGGATTTGCTGAATAAATGTGTTTGTTATAAAATGACAAATGGGACGCCACTGTGGATAGTCATGTGCTGTAGACCATTTTGAACAAGACTATCACACCTATCAAGCTTTTTTAAAAATGTAAAACCACTTGAGCTCTTATAATTTCAAACTACAGGTAATCTAATTGTCCACATTGTAATTTAATTGCAGTTTTTAGAATTGTTTTTCAGAAACTCGTTTTGTTATTGCAGCACAGTGAGGCTAAAGTTTTGATGTTTGTGGTTTGTGTTGATGCTGATTTGAGCTATGAATCAATGACATCTAATCTTACAGAGTCTGTTTATGTGATCACAGCACAAAATAGCTGACGATGAATCAGTCGTCAGCAAGTCGCTGCAACACAGGTATGATGTTGGGGGCGTATAATAGCATGTTTAGTGTAGCTGTAGGTGTGAAAAACACTCAGACTAATGAAGAGAGGCATCTCGCTACACTGTCAGGAGATTTGAGTAAAATTAATTCATTTTAAACTACACAACTTCCAGACATGCTGCAAGAGAGGATGATTACAGCAAAATCAGACCTGTGGACCTTTTCTGACCTTTTTCTGCATTCTTTTATAATTTAATTGTTTTTTTTTTCCTCCCACTACAAATAATAGTCATGACAGTATTTCTGATATTCTGTTTAGGAGAAACATTTATTTTTCATATTTAAAGTTTTATCATGACAACTCTCTGAAGATTTTAGCATGGTAATGAATATGACAGTGTTAATGTGTTTGGTTTTTTAGATTTTAGATTTTTTGCTATGCCACTGAATTTGACATTTTTAACATCTCTATTTGACTTGTGGTATCGGACTGTTCAGAAACAGTCTACTCTCAAAATTAAATAAAAACTAACTGGTAACTGGTCCCACTCACACACTACATTAAGAAGTCATGTAACATACTCTTTGGATTACTGCAGAATACTTATGTGTGTAGTGAGCTAGTATTCTATTTGCAAACATAGCCAATAAAATAGCATCATAAATCCTAATCACAGGGAAACCGCTTACGCTTCAAAATCAAATGTTTTTGAAGGGCGCTCTTTTGTCTTGTTTAATTATGACAAATATTAGAAAATAAAAACACTTGCATCTGTGTTCAGTAAAATGGGAAATTAATTTGTTTGGCTTCACTGTGTTCATCACACTCATTAATGCACAGAACTGCAGATTATCTTTGGATCATGTTCAGGAAAAAAAAAAATGCAGCTGTAATGGAAAATAATTTTTTGAATGAACAGTAGAGGAGAGTCAAGTTCCATGAAATCCAGCAGTATGCAGGTGCACTTTGTGTCTCTCTGCTGCCATCTTGAGGAATTTAACAAAACAAGCCAAATATGAAATCACAAATACCATTTGTTTAATCATAATGCTTTAAAGCTGCATTTTTAAGATGCAAATATTTTTAAATATAAGTAAGCATATCTGATATAATAAGCATTACTGTGCCCGACTCTTTTCTTTTTTTCTTTACCTCCACTGTTCTAATATTCTAAACTAACATTTATTTGTTTGTTTGTTTATTTTAATGTAATCAGGACATTGATGTGGCTCACTTTTTCCTGTTATAGGTCAATATATAAGTTTTCAAAAATACATTAAAACACCTTTGAAAACTTTTTTTGCAAATTATATAAAAATATTTTAAAAGATAAAACCACCATGAATATACTGATTAATTCATGTATATTTTAAACATCTTTTTCATCATCTCAGACACCTTTATGTTTCATTGACCAGATTATCTTTCTTGTTTTCTTTATGTCAAAAGCTGAACATCTTTTGCAAAATTTCATACTCCTTTTACTTGTCATTTTTAACCTTCTGCTTCTCATTTCCTGCTCTCTCTGTTTTCCTCTCTCTCTCTCTCTCTGGCCTAGATGCCTGGATTCTTCCACTCTCTATGGTTGTTTGTTCCTCAAGGGATCTTATTAGAAAACACTCATGTATTATAGCACTTGTTAAAACCCTCATTGTGATCTTTCATAACCTCAGCACTGCTGTGGAAATGGCCTCTGCTTTTATCAGCTTAATGTTAACCAGTAGGGCATGGAGTTAAACACACACTCAAACTTTATCTAGTTTAAACTAGCACCCTGTTAATATAATCACAATCACAACTTTCCATCACAGCAAAGACAAAAATTTCACAAATTTATTTACTATTAATAATTTTAGTAATTTAGTAATTCGTTGATACAGTAAGCAAGGTGAACATGAGTTTTGTTTGAAACACAAGAGCAGAACTATAAATCCCCCCCTTGTTTTCTGTGTTTCTAAAAAAAAAAGATATATTACATTATACCATCTCAAAGATCACGTATTTTCTGTGTTTGCTGTACTGTTGGTTGCGGATTATTTACATTATTATGTATCATGAATGCTTGAAAAGTGTAATTGTGCTGTCATTCTTTAAAATAAATGCCGTTTGATATTGTATTATCTCATAAAAAACATTTTCACATTTACAAATGTGACTTAAGTGTCTCAAAAATATTTTTTGGGGCTTACAGGCTGGCTGCATACTCAATCTATCCACTAAACAGCCTTCCCCCCTTATTAGTTTAAACATAACCAGTCTACTTTTCATCCCTAATCTGGCTTTGTGCAGCTACTGTGGAATTGTTTATAGACATAATTCCTTGAGAGAAATAAATGAAATTGATGGGGCCACCAAGGCCCCCACCTCCGCTCAATGAGGGGGGTGGCTGTTCCACACCTCTCATTTTGATGTATATTGCCCCAGCTTCAAATAAGCGCCTGGGCGATGTTTTATCTCCTGGAAATGTTCCATAATTCATCATTATCAGATCCAATTATGGGCAGCAAAGCACAATGCAATATCCCACTACCTAAGCTAGAACAAATAAACACCCCCATCAACCCATATTCTCTTCCTGGCTCTCTATTTTTTTTCTTTTCTCTCTCTGCAGCTCTTTTGCTCCCTAGCACTGATTAATAAATGTAATTAAATTAAGGCATGAAACACATTTATAATAGGAGTCTAGTTGTAATTACCACAAGCAGTATTCAATCTGTGTGCAATAAAGTAGAACCCATGAAGACTTAATTAGACACGAGTGTGTTTACAAGCAGCCATTTGCAGGGTGAAAGATCCGCCCACTCAGTCACATGAGAATTTCTTGATTTCGGTAATAATAGAAACAAGATGAGATGCAAGGAACTCTATTCTTTAGAGATTAATGTTAGGGAGTGTTTACTGTGAACTAGATCACAGAGTGTTTCTCAATCAGAGATGGCCTTGTTATTGAGAGATACAAACTCTACTACTGGAGGAAGTTTAATGGTCAGTTTGGATCACATGTGCCTAGATAACCAATCACATTACAGCACTGACCTCATGCTGTTTGCTGATACCATAGAAATTAATGAGAAGTGTTAATTGATGAGTAAACTCAGTCTTAATAGTCACAAAATTGTCAGTGACTTCTCGTGTCGTGTAGTCCAAGGAAGGCGATTAAGACAAAGGTAATCCACAAAAAGCGTTAATTGTAAAATCACACGATACATGAAGAATAACAATTCAAGGTTCAACAATTCAACAATTCAATTGTTTTGATGTTTTTTTAAACATCAAACCAACATTAATTATGCATTTGTAACTGCAGGTTAAATGCACTCATGTCCTGCATTAACCAGTCTGAATGCATCTAAATGTCATTTCAGATGCAGATTCTGTGCCACTTCTGCATTGCAAACACAAATTTTGTTGATACTGATTGCATTTGATAGTGTTTTACTATTTGAATTTATTGATAAAATGTAACATTTTGACACACACACAAAAAAGATCAATTTAATAAGGTTAGAAAAAATGGACTTATGAAGGTTAAAAATGCCCATAAAAGGTAAAAATCAAGTTAAACTCACTGGAAAAGTTAATTTCTGTTGCACAATAACACACTCAGCAAAATATTGTCTAATTATCATTGTCAATAAAATTCCAGAAAATATCAAGATTGTTTTTGTCATTAATGCACACCCCTACTTGGCAGGAACTTTATAAATGTGGACAAACCAGTGACAAGGTCTTTATTACAGTTTGTAGCAGTATTTAAAATAGCAGTTATTAAAACACCAGAGGTTTGTAATGCTGTGGAATAAATTGGAGCTGGAGGATTGCTCTGAAAAGAACTTAATTGCATCACATTGGCATGTGGTTCACCAATCACAAAAACTTCAGAAAGATCACAGGATGCAGCCTTTTCTGCTCACCCAACCTTCCCCTAAATGATAAGCAGTGTGATTTGTGTTTCAGCGGTTCACATCAGCCTGCTGTAGTAAAAGTTTGATCTTAAATCAGTGCCAAACTGTACAGTTTTAAATGCACAGTACGGTCAGCCGTGACTTTGCCAGCTGATGGGGTATTTCTTGGATCAAAAGCTTTTCGTTCTCACTGGTCTTTTTCCTCCATCTTCTTGCTTCATAGCTGGAGGCATCACTCAATCAGGAGATGAGGGGCTGATACAGAGAAGTTGAAGTCTTTGAGAGTGTTCATGGCAAATCAAGGTCAGATACAGGCTCTCAAAGGCAAAAATACAACACGTTCACACATCAGCTAGTGATTAAAGGAATAGTTCAACCAAATGATGAAACTTCTGTCAATATTAACTCACCCTCATTTTGTTTCCAAACACTTTTTTAACTCTACAACAAGAAGTCATAGTGACTGAAGCAAAATGGGTCAAAAGAAAATATAAAAAAGCATACAATGTCCTGAATTTTCTAAAGACATATAATACATAAAGTTGTTTGTCTGTGTACTCGGTTCAGAAAGGTAGGGTAGGATGAAAAAATCCACTGCATTTTCACCTCCAACTTCAAAATCGCCCGACATTTTTTTTTGTAAAGGGTGTTTGACTTTCTTTGCACATTCACTTTCTAAAGACTGTTGTTTGTACTTCCGCCATGAACCGCCATAAAAAGTATATCATTTTGAATTTTTAAAGCCCTTTGGAGCTGCATTGAAATTGCAGTTTGGACTTTCAACCCGTTGATCCCCATTAAAGACCACTATATGGAGAAAAATCCTGCAATGTTTTTCTCAAAAATCTTTTTTTTTTTTCGACTGAAGAAAAAAAGACATGAACATCTTGGATGACATAAGGGTGAGTAAATTATCAGGAACTTTTAATTCTGGAGTAAACTACTCACAAAGCTATTGTATGACTTCAGAAGACTTGCATTATAATGATATGGACTGCCTTTATGGTCCTTTTTATGGTGTTTTATGTCCTTTATGGAGCTGGTCAGATGTTATTTGTATTAGAAACCTATGCTACACACAGATCCCATGCTTCTTTTCAATTTGAGATGCACACACTGGGTCTAAATTGTTTTATTGAGGCTTATTTTCAGGAGTGACTCTCATCCTGATTTAGCAGAATAGCACAGTGCTGGAGATAAATGTATGGCTTGAGATGCAGGAGCGAGTGGTTGAATTTTGTGCAAGGCGTACCGGTGTGACTCCATTTGTTTTGGTTGTTCAATAAGTCTGCTGGAATTGAAAAGTATCGGGTTAGACAATCTGCGGAATTACTTTTGTAAAGTTTTCTGGGTGCAAGACGGTACTATGTGATTGTGTCACCACAGGTGCTGCTTGCCTCTGAATTCAGGTGTTATGGAGGCTGGACTGATATGTTGGTGATATTTTAAAAGTTAAAGACCCCTGTTACTTTTTACAAATTCTCTGAGTTTGGTCTTTCTCCTTTACTTTCTCTCTCTCTCTCCCCTTACATGTATATTTCATGTTCAGTTCTTGTTGAAGTTTACAACAAGAAGTTTACAGAAGATAGAGTACACCAGCACAGATTATACAATAAAATAAAGGTGAAATGTGAGTTTTGTGCAACTATTTTCTCCAAATGAAATAGCAAAATGATGTTCTAAAACTGGGTCTTCTATGCATATTATGCTTGTATAGGAGAAAGCATTTTATGATGACACAATTTAGAGCTAACAGTGGGAAAAAAAAGTAAAAAAAGGAGGTATTTGTCTAACATAGGTGGAAAATTAAAGTTATTTATTCTAATAATAATATACTAATTTCTGAAGTTCATTTACAGTATTTTTACACTTGCAGTAAAGCCTTCCCAAGTGTTTAACTAAAAAAATAAAAATAAAAAAAGAGCCATCTTATTTCATTATCTTCTGGATGTGGTGTCCAACACCTGTCTTTTTAACTAACAAACATTATCTCTGTGGTAAAGATGCTGATAAAAGATGTTTATCATTTATTACATGCACTTGCTGATTATAATGATCCTAATAGCAGTGATTGTTCCCTCTTTAATGGGTCTCCCCTGTTGTTTTTCATCTTCTCCTGTCTATTCGTTCATTATGAATTCTTTACTGCAGCTTTAGCAAACCACAAATCACCTCCTCTTTGTGCTTTGGTCTGCGTTTACTCAGGATGCACAGTTGATTCATACAGTGGTAAAGCGATATGGTCCTGCAGCGTTTATCCCCTCTTAATGTAATGCTAAATCAGAACGATTATTTTGTGCTGTAGACAGTTGTGAAATATACATTCATGCTCATACATTATTGTACATAGGGATTACAGATGAATCTCATGCAAACATGTCAGTCAACCCAAAATAAAAGGAAATGTGTGAAGTGATGTATAATTTAGAAAAAGAAACCTAGTTTTGATTGATTGATTTATGCATTGTCCACCTTACGCATATCCACCTTACTTTTCAATGCAGAAGCAAGCCGTTTTCTGGAAATGTGTTAGACTTCCAGTTCATAAGCCACTGTAGGGAAATAACGAGAAGAATAATGAAGTCTGTTGTGTTCATAATTTAGACATTAATACATTATTTAAATGTAATACATTAAAACAACATGGTAAGACACACCAATTTGCAATATCAAAACAAGCTGTTTTGTATAGCTAAAAACAGCTGGAAGTGGAGGAGGCTGAAAGCCAGACACATTAAATGTACAAATGGCCATGCCCATTCTAAATAAGGTGGATAGCAACTACTCAGAACATCTTAAGTGTATTTAAAATGAAGTATTCTTTTTCTAGCTTTCTGTAACGAGATGTTAAGTTTAGCTCTGCAGTTTGACTTTATTTCATTATTTATTCAAAATATTTGCTCTGAGCACAGTTTGAGACTCTAGAGAACATTTAAATCATTACAAACTTACACACACACACACACACCCTGCATGGTTGGCTAAAACAATCTGTGACAAAGCAAAGGTGCATCATCAGCCCAATCGTAAAAACACAGCCATCTACAGGGAGAGCGCTCCATCACTGTCAGCATCCTCTCTCTCCAGCACTGTCTTAATAGTGCAAAAACTGCTCGTCTCCCATCAATCACTGGGGAGTGGCTGATGGAGAAAAGAGAAAGTTAGCCTGTGATGTCACCAGATCCAGTGAGGCAGCTCTTACTTATTTACTTATTACAGAATTAACCAACCGTGTTCACTATCAAGGCAAATTATTTGCAACTGTTAATTATATACAGTAAGATGGGTTAAGGCGACCTCCTCACCTTAATTTTTTCTCTTTATCGTAGATGGCACAGAATCTCATCTCAGCACTTTTGATGAATGGCTTTTTAATTTTGTAATTTCATCTGAATATCAACGTTTGTGAAATTTAGTCAGTCAAAACAGTTTTGAGGTTAACTGATCAAATTTTATTCCTCTGGAAAGTAGTGATCTATGACTGCATTATCCCAAATATCATTTTTTTTGTGGTAAAGGAGAAGTTCACTTCCAGAATGAAAAAATCCTGATAATTTATTCACCCCCATGTCATCCAAGATGATAATGTCGTTTTTTCTTCAGTCGAAAAGAAATTAAGGTTTTTGAGGAAAACATTCCAGGATTTTTCTCCATGTAATAGACTTCAATGGGAGTCAATGGGTTGAAGGTCCAACGCAGCTTCAAATCACAGCCGAGGAATAAGGGTCTTATTTAGCGAAACAATCAGTGATTTTCTAAAAAAAAAAATACAAGTGTATATACTTTTTAACCACAAATGCTCATCTTGCACTAGCTCGAGCTCACACATTATGTAATCGCACACGTGATATAGGTGGAAGTACCGACCAGTGTTTACAAAGCCAATGTGCACAGAAAGTCAAACACCCTTTACAAAAAAGTTAAAACAATGATATCAGACGATTTTGAAGTTGGAAGTGAAAATAAAATTTTTACGCCCTACCCGGCCTTTTTTTAAACTGTATTACACAAATTAAAAACTAACCATGACTTTTCCAATGTGATTATGTGCATGCGCATTGCAGAGCTAGTGCAAGACGAGCATTTGTTGTTAAAAAGTATATAAATTCTAATTTTTTTTTAGAAAATGACTGTTTGTTTCGCTAGATAAGACCCTTATTCCTCGGCTGGGGTCGTGTACAGCCCTTTAAAGCTGCAATGAAACAGCAATTTGGACCACTGAAGTCCATTATATGGAGGAAATTCCTGGAATGTTGTCCTTAAAAAAAATAATTTCTTTGCGACTGAAGAAAGAAGGACATGAACATCTTGAATGACATGGGAGAGAGTAAATTATTAGGAAGGTTTCATTCTGGAAGTGAACTTCTTTAATGAGGGATCTGTGGACACGTTTATGTTTTCAGATCTGTGGAATAAAAATTACAGTTTTTATTGTGAAAAAGCCCAAATCACTAGTGTTGACACTAGTGTTATATATATATATATATATATATATATGTATATATATATATACTTTTTGTAATTAATGAGTTCTTTTTTTATGAATTAGATCTTTGCTTTCATTAAAACCTATAGGTTAATTGAGTGAAATCATTAAATTTGCATTCACAGTGTTGCTATTAGCTTTAATTAAAATATAATATGCAAAGATTAATTTGCCTGTATATAAGTCATTAAATTTTACCTTTCAGATGGATCTCTTTTGCTGGGAATTTGCTTTGTCTGTCATCTGTTATTCAACTATTCAGATAAACTGTCAAAATAAATATTTAATTAGATTAGTTGATTAAGTATTTTACATTGATGGCACTATAGAAAATATATAAATATTAATAAGAAATATACATTTGTACATGCAAATGTCATGAAGATGAGGTTACGTTACATTGCAATTGTTGTTGTTGTTGTTGTTATTCTTTGAATCTGTGGGTGAAACAGAGAAAAACATGAAGTATGCTGTTTGTAAATATTCCGTCTCTTAAATGTTCATTGAGAACAGTGATCAGTAGTGGATTACAAATGGTGTTTTTTTTTTCTTGCAGATCTCTCCCATTTCTCTCCAGTTGTTCTGTGACACTTCAGAGAGTGAGATATTACCTGCCAGAGCATTCAGGAATGCAGCATAAGGCCAGAAGCAGGTTCACGTTAAATAGCTGCACGTTTTTCACAGCTCTTTGAATTTCAATTAGTTCTGAAGCTCTTAATGGATCTGTCACTAGTGTTATATTCAAAGGCAGAAGAACGTGCTTTTGACAGAAAAGAAACCAAATGCTATCTTGTGGCCAGCCAAGCTGGGGAGAAATGCAACTTTCGTTCAGTCTTCCACCCTCCTGTCCTCAATCTATTTCACAGCCTCATCTCAGAGTGACAGCAGAACGCTGAAATGAAGGCGTCTGATCGATTGCCTAGCAGAGACGCTCATGGTAAATAACAGCAGCTTAAAACGCCACTGACAGGAACCTGTTTAAAAAGCTATTAGACTTGTTTCCAACTCTTTCTGAAATAATACAATAAAGAAGAGAATGTGTAATGAAATAAGAGCTCTGTAATCCAATTGCGCTGTAGATCCAATCGCATTTATAAAGTCAACGGAGGTTCAGTAGATTCACAGAGCATCTCTCTTTCTTTCCCTCTCTGAACTCTCCTTTTAATCTCCCTGAGTGATTCCAGAACATTCTAGCGCACAATCCACTGCGAGAAGGAACATGGTGCTTTCTGACCCCTCTATCCCCTGCTATCTCTGTATCCCGAGGGCTCAATATATCCTAATAGATGTTGTGCTTGCACTGAATTACAGGCAATATCACTGCAACTTTTCTTCATTTTGACCACCATTACAGCAGTTCTAACTGGGGTCTTTGGTTTTCCCTGATCAAATCAGATGCCCCATCGGCCCCCGGCCACAGAGAACCGACTCTGACGTACTTCAAGTAAACACAGCGTGTTGTCAGAAACATCTAATATACGTGTTCTTTAACTCCTTAAAAACAGCTCTGTGGGTGCAAACATTCAATTGAAAGGTGTTTTAACATATACAGCGGGTAAAATAAGTATTGAACACGTCACCATTTTTCCCAAATATATTTCTAAAGGTGCTGTTGACATGACATTTTCACCAGATGTTGATATCAACCCAAGCAATACATACATAAAAATAAAACAAAACAAATAATAACAGAAATTAAGTTATGTATAATAAAATGGAATGACATGGGAGAAAAGTATTGAACTACTGAAATTTATTTAATACTTTGTACAAAAGCCTTCGTTGGTAATGACAGCTTTAAGATGGCTCCTGTATGAAAAAAACTAGACGCATGCATTGCTCAGGTGTGATTTTGGCCCATTCTTCCACACTGCAATCTTGAAGGTTCTGTGGGCCTCTTCTATGAGCTCTGATCTTTAGTTCTTTTTTTTCTGTTGGGTTCAAGTCAGGTGATTGGCTAGGCCATTCTAGCAGCTTTATTTTCTTTTTCTGAAACCAGTTGAGAGTTTCCTTGGCTGTGTTTGGGATCACTGTCTTGCTGAAATGTCCATACTTTTTTCATCTTCATCATCCTGGTACTGTAGGTGTTGGGACTAACCAGCTACTATTAATTTCCACTTTCAAGGGGCAGGATTGCTTTCTAATTACTGATAGATTTCAGCTGGTGTCTTGGCTTTCCGTGGCTTTTTGCACCTTCCTATTCTTTTTTTTTTTTTTTTTTTATTGAACATAACTTAATTTCTGAACTTTTTTTAAATGAACTGAACTGTTTTGTTTGCTTTGTATAGGTATGTATGGACATGTGGTGAGAGTTTCAAATCAACAGCACCTTTAGAAATATATTTAGTGATAAAAGTGGTGACGTGTTCAGTATTTACCTGCTGTTTCACGAGTTCACGCTTACATATAATTAGCCGGAGTATAGTAATGCATATTTGGCGTGCTGTCCGGGGAAGGGCTCCGAGCTCGGGAATGGCCCGAACCCAGAGAACCCCCCCTAGGTGTAGTGAGAACTCGTGTGAGAAGTGAGGAGATGGGGTGGTGGTGGGATGCTGATAAACCATCAAATAGATAGAGGCAAGTTCAGCTGTACTTAAATTGTAGCGTTGATTAACTTGAGTGAACTCCTCTTGTGGTAATTAGGCTAGGTATCTGACGCGCTCCTCCCGAACCTTGTTAATAAAACATCATATAAATTCATATTTAGCTAGTTAACAGTTGAGAGAGTAATCTCAGACTTTGGTGACATTTTGAAATGTGCATTATTGTTGGATAATCACAGATAACTGAAAGTGAGACCAGTACTTTATAAATGCTTATAAATTTTAAATGTTTAATCTTTTCAGTGTTGAAGTACTATATTATGTATGCAAAAAGCCTGTTTCTGCATTGGTGCATATTTAAAAATAGTCATGTATTCTGAAAAATTAATACATTTTGCAAGCAACACATGAATTGCCAATAGAATACACAGCTTCAGTGTAAGTGGAGACAGATGCATTTTTCCCACAAAGTGTAGGTATGGCATTAGCAGTAGGGGCTGACTGGACCATGCCAACCGTGACCACTGAAATACTTAAAAATAGTCCCATGTTTTTTTGTTTCTTTGGAGCTTGACAGCCTGTGGTTACAATATGATGATGTATTTATTTTTAGGATATTATGAAGAATTGATTTTTCTGCTTACACAGCACTGCTTAAATATACCAATCCATAAACTCTCTTTAGTATCAAACATCAATCACCATATTCATCATATATCCCACATCTTTCTTGTTCATTTCTCATCCATTATGTTGCAGTTTTTTTTTTTCTTCTCTAAAGATGATTTGATGTTGAATGCAAAGTTAAGGTTTGAGATCGTTTGTGGTGACATTAGATTATTGAGAAGAATGCTTGATAGACTTTCTATCTATATGAAGACAAAACCAAGCTTACAGAGATATCACGCTCATTTTCTTGATCACTTCGTTAATTTGTTTTAAGTACAAGACTGTTTTTCTCATGGCATTACTACCAAAATAGTTTTTTTCCCCCGATTATAATTGTGTTCAGGAAGAATAGTATCTGTCCAAATTTATGCCCAGATTATAAATAGCAGGCCAAAGTTGTAATACCAGGTAGTGCTGTCAAAATTCAGTTCACTTGTCACCAGGTTCGGTACCACAGAAAAAAATATTATTTATTTTTTAAAATGTCACTAAATGAAAAAAGTTAAATAATGTTAGTTAATTATTAATGCTATTATTAAGTATTTCAAGCCTAGTACATTAAAACTAGGGCTTGTGATAAAATGTTAGAGATAATTATCGTGATATAATTTTCCTTGATAAAATGATAACGAGAGTTCAATAAATGTTCAACAATTTATGCGCCAAAATCTGAACAAAACAGCACTACTCATTTGAATTGCGCCATATAAAAATTAGATTGTTACAATTTCTACAGATGTTACTGCTTTTAATAATAAACATGAATTTACATCTGCATCTTTACTGAAGCTACTACTTCTGTAAACTCAAGCTACTGTCAAATGTGCATATGCTCAATTCTGATTTTTCTTTAGATATGATTTTTTTGCATAGCTGTTCACATTGTTGTTTGTAATGTGGCCAATATCAGATTTCCAGTGTGAACAGATCATGATTTTGAACTAACCCATATGCGCAAAAGAACAATACAAACAGGGTTGCCAGGTTTTCACAATAAAATCTGCCCAATTGCTTCTCAAAAGTGACGTAAAAGTCATGAATTCTGATATGGCTGTTCACGCTGTGGTCGCGTTGCAAAACATCTAATCTGTGTTAAATTTAGTACCACATTAGGAAGTGGCACAAATCAGAATTGAAAAGATCGTATTTGGGTCACATTTGCCTGCACTGTGAACATATGTGCACTGTGCCAAAGAGTGCTTAGTTCCGATTTTTTTATATAGCTGTTCACATTGTTCCTTTAAATGTAGCCAATATGAGATTTCAAAAGCACAAAAGAACGATACAAACAGGGTTTCCAGGTTTTCACAACAAAATCCGCCGAATTGCTTCTCAAAACTAACCCATGTCCAGAAGGGTAAATGTCACGTTAGCGGGGTCATGCCAACCCCACTAGTTGGAAAATAACCTGCAGCAATAGTGGAAAAAGTAGCCTGATTCTGTGGGTAAATGGTGGATTTGGCAACACTTGTGCAGCGCTCGTTTTGCTTGTATGATGAGTTGTCACTGTAATACTTGCGAGCTCTGACACATCACACTTCCACTGATTATCTTTCGCAATTGTGTTGATAAGGTTTGGTAGTATGTAAAATCTTTGAAGTGTCTCCCGCCAGCGTGGAATTATGACGAATGTCGATTTAAAGTGACGTAAATGATAAGATATGCAACATCAAAGTAAGGCAACACAAACCTGTTTCATGATTTGAAACAAAGTTTGATGCAGTAATATGTGAATTGTAAAAATGTGTGACATTTATTGCTTTAGGGGTTGATATTAATGGTTAAGTTTAGGTTTGGGTCATTTTGTCATCTCATACAGATTGATGACTTCTCATGAGATTGATGTGTAAATGCTTTCAGTCATATATTCATGCATTCAAGTGTGTTTTTTTTGTTTGTTTGTTTTTATTATTATTATTATTATTATTATTATTATTATTTGTTTAAAACTAAACTAATCTTACTGCATGTTTTCATAGTGCAGTGAACTGAATTGATTCCTCATGATGAGGCCCAACATTTCACCAGGAGTGACTTTCTCAACCAAAAAGAGACATATGCTGTGTTCTGGCATTCCTAAACAGATTGTCTCGGATTTAGAGTGTCACTGTAATGACTGTAATCTGCCATTGATATGAAATATAAAACGGTCATAGTGATAGCCAATCTTCACCTCTTGCTTTGTCTCCATGCCAACTGAGAGCTCTCAAGACGTAATCTGCCAGCGCTCGCTTCTGAAAAATGCCCCAGTAGGGTCTCTGTAGGCCTTGCATCGCACGGAACGTTGGAAATTGGTTTCTGTCCATTGGAAACTGAGCAATTTACGCTGCTTGGTCCTCTGCCCCTCTGAGAAATTGTACTAATTTCACGCCTTTCCTGAGTGAGTCGGTGTCTTTCCTCAACATGCATCAACATAACTGTTCTCCATTACACAAGTACTTAAAGAGACAAGACTCTGAATGTGTGGGAGTAAATTAGAAGTGAGAAAGAAATAATAAGGCTCTTTGCCACTCGGTCCCACAGCGTTTCGCGACACTGTCTCTGTGATCTTGATCCAATCTGCAGTGACTCTCACCTGGAGACAGTCTTACTGCTCTCAGGGAGAACACCGAGATCATTTTAAAGAAACCTCCACTAGCTGTCTGATATGTTTAATAAAAGAAGGTTGTGTTTGAAATGGCACTAAATGCTGCTGGTTTATTTGCATTGGTAAACTGGAAACATTTTAGGTTAAAATTGATTAAATAAAAACATCTAAGAATCAATTAGCCACTACAAGAGTCCCCTGTAAATGTCATTAGCATTGAACAAAGTGATATTTGATCATTTGAGCACATGCACTTTAGGGATAGTCATCATTTGCTCACCTTCAGGTTGTTCTGCTGAGCGCAAAAGAAGATATTTTGAAACAGTTTTATTAAGCAAAATCCATTATATTTCTCAAAAATGACAATATATTTCAAATAAATGCCGTTTGTTAACTTTCTATTTGAATCCTCAAAAAATAAATTTCCACAAAATATTAGGCAGCACTGTTTTTGATAATAATAAGAAATGTTTCCTGAGCTGCACATCAGCATATTAGAATGATTTCTAAAGGAAATGTGCACTGTCGGGGAAAGTTACTTTTAAAAGTAATCCATTACAACGTTGCATTACTCCATTAGAGGTAACTGTAAGCTTTACGTAGTTACTTTTTTATGGAAAGTAATGCATTATATTATTTTTGTGTTACTGCTGCTGCACCTCACTCCCAATTTCTCTTAATATGGGACTTACTGGAGTTACTTTACTAGTTACTTAAGAATGTAATCTGATCACGTAGCTTGGATTACTTGTAGTGCGTTACCCCAAACGCTGATCATGTGACACTGAAGACTGGAGTAATGATGCTGAAAATTCAGCTTTGCATCACAGGAATAAATTACAATTTAAAATATATTCAAATAGTAGTTATTTTAAATTGTAATCATATTTCACAATATGCTGTTTTTTGTATTTTTGATCAAATTAATGCAGCCTTGGTAATAGACTTATTTCAAAAACATTAAAAAATCACACAGACCCGAAACTGGTTGGAATATTATTTTACATTGTACAGTTACTTCTACTTATGCACTTGGCTTTAGTTGACCTAAATGTAATATATCTTAGGTAATCTCTCTGGACTTCTGCAAGTTTTTCAAAGCCCTGAGAGACTGAGAGGGATATGATGATGGATAACCATCCATCAAAATGTAAATATTCATTAGTCACCTGGCACAGAAGACTGTTACCATGACAGCACAGGGATGTGGGCTCTCCAAAAGCTAGTCTTGACAGCCTTGAAAGCCCACAAGTACTAATGCCAAATGAGAGATGTCAAGTGGATACAGAACATCACACAAAGCCATCAGGTTCACAGTGTAGATCCTGTGAAAGTATGCATAATGTGTATTCACCAACCTTGTTCAAATGCAATGGCATACCTTTAACTTGAGGTTGCTGCACACTAAAGCTGAAAGAAGGAGGCTTTTCATCACACAAAATGCACTGCTAAACGATCAAAACCTGTGAACCTGAAGGCATTTATGCAAACCAGCTACTGTACATACAAAAAGTCATGTCTCAAGGGCTCTTCGAATGCTGTAGGTGGTTCATCTGTACAGCCCACTATTAATATGCTATAAGCTAGCATAGGGAAAACTGTTTTTTTAATTCCTGCTGCCATTATCAATACAGTTTTATTTAACAAGGTTTGATTTTTAAAAGAAACTAGGTTCTGTGATTTGCCAGTGTTTTAATTTGAAACTTGCTACTAAAATTGCTACAGTACTATCCATATGTAGCGAAAATTCTGAGCAGAAAAGCTGTGCCTGAAATTGCATACATTCTAGTAGCAGAATTTGTTCAGGTGTTAAAAACTCTTAATTCACCCTTCCATAAATTAAGGCCTTAAAAGTGTTAAATTAGAGATGAAAGTCTTAAATTCATTAAGCCATGGCATTAAAGATTGCATGCACTGCAAATAAAGGTAACACTTTATTTTACGGTTTCTTAACTAGTTGCTCATTAGCATGCATGTTACTAGAATATTAGCCATTTAGTACTAAGCACATATTAAATCCTTACATGACCTTGTTCTATATCCTTAATCCTACCCAATACCTAAACTTAACATCTACCTTACTAACTATTAATAAGCAACAAATTAGGAATTTTTTGAGGGAAAAGTCATAGTTAATAGTGAATAAGTGTTACCTATTTTAAAGTGTTACCCAAATAAATAAATATATTTATTTAAACATCTGTAAATCAAGATATATTTACTTGGGCTGCAATTTAAAATATTATGTTAAAATATTTAAAATTTAAAATATTAAGCCTTGTTTTCTGAGAAAGTGAACAACAAAAGGTGTGCTTATGCTTAAAACAAGGTCAAATATCTATGGAAACCCATTTCCGCCACTGAATAAAAAAAAAAAAAAAAAAAAAAAAAAAAATTGCAGCTTTTTATCAGAATTGTGAGATATAAACTCGCAATTTTGAGTTAAAAAGTTAGAATTGCATTAGTTACTGAGTCAGAATTGCCAGATATAAACTCACCATTTAGATTTTTTTTTCTTAATTTGCATGATATAAACTTACAATTGCAAGTTAGAAACTCAGAATTAAAAGATATAAACTCATAATTGAGAGAAATAAAGACTTTTTTCCTCACACCGCATTTTTTTTTTTTTTTTTTTTTTTTTTTTTGTTGCTGAATTGTGAGATATAAAGTCCAATTTTAATGGGGAATAAAGACAGATATGTTCTCAGAATTGCGAGTATATATCTCACAATTCTGACTTAATAACTTGCAACTGCAAGTTTATATCATGCAATTCTGAAAAAAAAAAAAAAAAAAAAAAGCCAGAATTGTAAATTTATATCTTAAAATTTTGAGAAAAAAAGTCAGAATTGCGAGATATAAACTCAGTAGTGGAAACAGGTTTCCATAAATATCTGTCCATGGGGTATGAAAACTTTTTTCCCTTTTTTTGAGTATTTTTTTCTGAGGCCACTGGTAGATATTTGTTCTTGTTTTAATCATAAACTCTTCATGAAGATACATTTCTGATTAAAAAAAAAAAAAAAGACTTATTATCTTATGTCATTTTACTTATCAAAGAAGTGTATATTGTTTTAATCTTGCACCACTGTTAAATAAGGCTGCTGTTTTATGAATACTATGAATTCGGACATACTACTCTTTTCAGTAGTTTTTTTTTTAGTTTTTTTGCCTACTGTATGACAGGCAAGTAGGCATATTTGGAAGCAGGGAATAGATTTTCTTCGGTATTTTTGTATGACCATTCATGGAAGCTGTGTTTCAGTATTTTAAATGATCTTTTTTATCTTACATGTTTTTTTGTTACTTCATTGTGTGTGCAGTTTCGACATCACACGCGCGTTTAACTTTGATTTAACTGTTTTGTTGGACTTCCTATGAAGAGTTTGATCAGCTGTGGGTCTCTGTTCAGCATTTTGTCTTCCTCAAAGTCCTTTAGACTCCTTTCAAATACAGAATTGAAATTAAACGAGCCATTTCAAGTGACAAATGGAAAGCCAACTGCATACATACAAAAACCCACAAGCGCATGGGGATTCCCTGACTATGGCCTGAAAGAAAATAGAGTGTGGATATAAATGAAAGCAAAGAGGCTGTCAGATGATGAGACGAGTGTTGTAATGCGAGTGTTGTTTGGTTGTGCTGTTTTACACAGATGCTTTTAACAGGCATAAGACAAAACCAGTGTTAGAGTATATAAGAATAAGAACGTCCAAACAAATCACTGCTCACTAAAAAAATGTTGGGTTAAAAATAACCCAACTAATAACCCAACTATGGGTTGGTATAGCACCTTCCCATCTATGGGTTATTTTAACCCAATGAATTGGGTTAAAATCCAGTTGGGTTAAAAGTAACCCAACAGTTGAGTTAATTATTTAGATTCATTTATATCAGTTTTTATTTATTTATTTTTTAATAAAATACACTATAACACTATTTTGTTTTCAAATAAATATTTTGTTTATTTAAATATGCAAATATTTTTTTGTACAAATATATTTTTAAATGTAAAACAATCATACTGCTAATGTTTACAAAATAAGTGTACAAGAATGTGAAAATATAATACATTTAAAACACAAATATGCACACACAACTGACATATTTTCAAGATGTAAACTGAATTCAAAACCAACAAATGTGACTCTGGTCCACAAAACCCGTCATAAGGGTCAAGTTTTTTGTATTTAAATGTAAACATCATCTGAAAGCTCAATAAATTAGCTTTCTATTAATATGTGGTTTGATAGGATAGAACAACTATTTGAAAATCTGGAATCTGAGGGTGCAAAAAAATCTAAATATTGAGAAAATTGCCTTTAAAGTTGTCCAAATGAAGTTATTAGCAATACATATTAAGAAATTCAGTTTCGATATACTTATGGTAGGAGATTTACAAAATATCTTCATGGAACATGATCTTTACTTAATATTCTAATGATTTTTGGCATGAAAGAAAATTTGATAATTTTGACCCATACAATGCAATTTTGGCTATTTCTACAAATGTACCCATGATACTTATGACCGGTTTTGTTGTCCAGGGTCATAAATGTGTATCAATTCATATTTATTTATATCAACACATACACAAATGTGCACAAATAAAACAAACATAACATACAAACTTTTATCAATAAAACAAAAATAAAAAAATCATAAACACAAGTAATAATAATAATAATAATAAAACAAAGTAAATCTGCTGGCTGCTGGACTTGTTGATAATCAGCAACATAAAAAGTTTTTACTGATCAATAAATACAAAGTTTCTAATGAAGATGTAACGTGTTGAAAGAACTCCTGGAATATGAAAGACTGTGTGCTGCAAATGGGTACAGAGGAGCTTTGGGTAGTTGATGTTATACATGTAGAAATGTTTGAAACACAGATCCACTGCTTGTAGTAAGGTCTTCTGTTCCACTGCTTCACCGTTGAAAATGCTAAAAACTTGGGAGGAGTTCTTGGAGTTAGTGCAGCAATGCTGGTGTCATCCGGTCGCATAAAACTTCCTTCATCGACTCCTTCCTCTGTGATAAGATGAAGCAGAAGAAGAAACATTTTACAGATAAACTAGAAACATTTTTTCATAATTGTTGGAAAACCTACACTACTAATCAGAAGTTTTTGAACAGTAAGATTTTTAAAGTTTTTTTAAAGAATTATTTTCTACTCACTAAGCCTGCATTTATTTTATCCAAAATACAGTAAAAGCAGTAATATTGTGAAATAATTTTACTATTTTAAATTACTGCTTTCTATTTTAAAAGCTTTGAAAAGACTGGACAATTACATTTTAAAATATATATAAAAATAGAAATCAGTTATTTTAAATGCTGTATTGGATCCTGAAATGCTGGATGAAATAAATGTGGGCTTAGAGAGAAGGGAATTCTTTAAAAACATTAAAAATCTTGCTGTCCAAAAACTTTTGACTGGTAATGTATATGGATCACTAATATAAATAGTTTACTTACCTTGAAATATTTCAGTTAATTGGCATGTGGATGTTTAATGTATGAGATTCCACTGTTGTAGTTTTTCCTTCACTGAAGAACCCAATGTCTAAAAACAAGTATAAACACATTTAGTACACATTTAAAAAACATGCAAATCTGTCATAGCTTTATAAGAGAAATGGCTGTAAGTAGAGGCGATTCTAATATATGCATAGCAATATTCAATGTAAATAAACCATAAAAACACTTTTAGTGTTATTACAATTAGTGCTCGCTTTCCAAACAACTGACGCTTGCCCTGTTTTGACCAGCAGGCGTCGCCGTTGTGTCACGAACGATTGGAAGCGGTGAATCATTTTGCGAAGCGATTCGTTTAATTGATTCGAAACTTTGAAAAGCTTCGTTTCTCCCATCACGTCTTTCTTTTGGGAAAATTTGATTATTTTTAGACTTTTCTAAACAGAGAATTAACTGAATTTGAGCGCATCTCTCTGAGCTGCCGCTGAGCGAATCTTACATGCTGGACCGAGAAGTTGAATGATCCGTGCGGCGCGGTTCAAATCAACACCAATGTCTCATTTAGCATTAGCCATTTCCCATATAAAGTAAAATGTGATAACCATTAGTGCGACCAAACAAACTGTAGTCAGAAACCGTATGTCTAGATCCCTTCATCAGCTGTAAAATAATTAAAGAAAACTGGATGATTTAACCCAGTGGGGATAGCCGGTGGGGGACCAGTTCACCACAGACGTCCGATCAGAGACATGAAGATGCAACTTTAGTTCTTGATGTCTTTTATTTTCTGTGCATGTGTGGTCTGAAACAACCATATAATAAATGGAATTAAAATAAACAACTTACATTCAGACAAAGAAAGGTAGCCAACAAATTTCCAACAATAAATCAACAATCACATGTATATGAACACAGAAAATAATTCTATAAATTGCATTTCAGCAAATACTTTCAAACAGAATACATGTTTAGACAAATCACAATTAACATAAGCTGAAATACATAAATTAACTTACTTGGTTCATCTATTATACGCACACAACACCAAACAAAGCAAGCATCAATGTCCCCTTTTTTCACCCATTCCATGCAGGTCTATTTCTACCAAACACTAAATCACCACCACCTGCTAGAAATGGGCGGAGCTGGTTTTAACATTGCTGCATTGACGGTGCATTCACACCCTGGCTGAGCGCCAAAAAAACCTTCAAAATAAAAGTCCATATACAGCAGGCCTTTTTAACAGCCGCCCCCAGATTTCTAAAGAATGAGGAAATCTGTACATTATAAAAAAAGGCCAAAGTCAAATTTTCAGTCTGGAATTGCAGGTAGCTGTATAACCTTTGCCATAGGTCGCACATAAGATTTATCTTTAACTTTCACTTCAACAGTCCTGATTCTGTTGTCCACCCCTGTGAATACTTGAGAAACCTGGCCAATAGGCCATCGGGCCCTGGGGAAATGAGGGTCCACAATCATAACGATTGTTCCCACCTTGATATCAGGTGACTCTCGCTGCCACTTGCCACGAATCTGGAGGCCAGGTAAGTAGAACTGGATGAATCTCTTCCAAAAGTGATCTGCTATAACTTGGCTATGACGCCAACGACGTCGACTCAATAGTTCACTTTGAGGGTATATCACTTGAGGAAGGGATGAATCAGGCCGCCCCATAAGGAGCGAATTTGGAGTGATGGAATCTGGATCAGATGCATTAGAGGATGTATACCCCAAGGGTTTAGAATTTAGGATTCCTTCAATCTCGATGAGCACAGTATGAAGAGTTTCCTCTGGAATTGGGTGAGTTCCTAGAGTCACCTGTAGAGCTTGTTTCAAGGAACGAATTTCCCTTTCCCAACACCCACCATAATGTGGGGCATGTGGTGGGTTGAAACGAAAGATAATCTGCTGACAGGCAAGCTGTTCCTGAAGCTCTGGAGCTAGTTCAGTATATGTCTGATGCAGTTCCTTTTCTCCTCCTTTAAAATTGGTGCCCTGGTCACACAAGACCTCAAAAGGTTTTCCACGTCTAGCTATAAAACGCCTGAGGGCCATGAGGAAAGAGTCAGTATCAAGTCTTGGGAGAAGGTCAATGTACACTGCACGTGTAGTCATGCACTTGAACAAGATACCCCAGCGCTTCTCACTTCTACGCCCAATTTTTACCAGATATGGCCCGAAACAATCAATGCCAGTAGAATAGAAGGCAGGTTTGAATAGACGTAGTCTGGCTGGAGGCAGATCTGCCATTCTGGGTATCTGTGGGGTTTTACGAAACTTCTGACATACTGGACAATCTTTACGCTGATAACGTCGAATTGCTTCCCTACCCCGAAGGATCCAGTATTTCCTGCGCATCTCTGCCAGTACTCTCTCAGGACCTGGGTGGAATAGCTTTATGTCATAGTCCTTAATGAGAAGGGTAGTGACTGGATGTTGGGGATCAAGGACAATAGGATGCATCAACCCAGACTCAATATCTTCACAACGACGAAGACGTCCTCCTATCCGTAGGAGCTGCGTTGCAGGGTCAAGTTCAGGGGCAAGGCTAAGTAGTCGACTGTTAGTATTTAGTTGTCTTCCTGCTATAAGTTGTGCCATCTCAGAAGGAAAGCTTTCCCACTGAGCTTGCTGAAGGATAGCCATTTCAGCCTGTTGAAAGTCTACAGCTGATATGCTGGTTCCATTTTCCCTGAGAGATTCTACAGTGGCAGTCAATAACTCTTGAAAGGTCAGAAATTTACTTGGATCAGGTATAGACAAATGAGGTACAATATTAGACAGACCACAAAACGTAGAGTTTCTTAGTTCATCACCAGCTATAGCACAGGATGGAGGTGTAACCGGCCACTGATCTGATGGAAGCTGAAGGAATGATGGTCCTGTATTCCAACGACTTTGTGGCCCTAGTTCTGCCAATCTTTTACCTCGAGTAATGTCATCCGCAGGGTTACTCTCTGAATCCACATACCGCCATTCACAGTAGCTGGTAAGGTCCTGAATCTCGGTTATTCGTGTACCAACGAAAACTTTGAATCGACAGGATTCAGATTTAATCCAGGTTAAAACTGTGGTAGAATCAGACCAAAGAAAAACTTGGTGAATGGGCAAAGTCAATTCATTCTGCAGGATCTTAGCCAACTGAGCACCTGTCAGAGCTGCACATAGTTCTAGACGAGGGATCGACAAACGTTTCTTAGGAGCCACTCTTGACCTGGCTACTATGAATGTGATTTCCACCTCTCCGTTTTGATCTTCTGTTCGGAGATAGGCGACAGACCCATAGGCACACTCGGATGAGTCACAAAAGATATGGATATCACGCTGGCTTGAAACATTATCCTTTGGTGCACTGCAATAGCATCTGGGTAAAGCTATATGTTGTAAGTCATTGAGCTCCTTTGACCATCTGTTCCACTCGTTCACTAAATCCTCAGGTAATTTAGGATCATCCCAGTCTCTCTTCTTATCCCATAATCGCTGCACTATTACCTTTGCACGAGTGGTATATGGGACGATGTAGCCAAGAGGATCATATTGGCTGGAAAGCACTTTATAGATGTTACGCATGGTGACTTCCCGGCACTCTACAGCACGGACCTTATAGGACAAGGTATCAGTTTCACAGTTCCACTGTAGACCAAGCACTGATTCATGGTTGAGAGAATTACCCTTAGCAATCCATTGCTCAGCATTGTCAGATCTGGATGCTGCTGGCAAATGACTAATAGCTGTGGGTGAATTGCTGGCCCATTGCCGGAGTTCGAATCCTCCTTCTGCTAAGACACTCTGCAGTTGATCTACCAATAGCTTTGCTTCATCTACAGAAGGTAGACTTTGCAGATAATTGTCAACATAAAATGCCTTCAATACCGCATCACGTACCTTTTCACCAGGCTGACTGTTTTCCAGGATGTGCTTCTGCATGGCAAAGACAGCACAACATGGGCTACTAGTGGTCCCAAAGGGGAGAACTTGCCATTCATAGACCCTGGGCTTCACTTCCATATCTAAATCTCTCCATAAGAAACGGAGAAGGGGCCGATCTTCAGGCAGAAGTCTAATCTGGTGGAACATTCCCTTAATGTCACTACTGATAGCGATAGAATGTTCCCGGAATCTTAATAGCACAGCCAGTAGTGAGGAAGTCAGCGTTGGTCCTGGAAGTAACAATTCATTGAGGTTGTTCCCTTGGAACTGGAATGAACAATTGAAAACCACTCGATGTTTCCCGTTATGTTCAACCATATGGTGTGGGATATACCAGCTCACTTGAGGATCTTCTTCTCCCGACTGCAGTTCAGCGATGTACCCAGCCTGTTCTAGTCTTTTAATCTCAGCCTGGTAGATAGCTGCTTGATCAGGGGACTTAATGAGACGACGCTCTAGGCTTCTTAACTGAGGCATTACTGCTGCTTTAGGTGCACAAAGAGGAGGCATATTTTTGACTCTGAGCAGTGGGGTAGCATATCGTTGAATTTTATCAACTTCAATTCTGATAGTTTTTTGTTCTAGTAGTTTTAGTGACTGCTGGTCTTGTACTGATCGGGTACTAATTTTCTCATCCCTCCAAGGAAGGACATCCATTTGCCAGAGTCTTTCAACTTGTTCATGCAAAGTAGCAGAGGGTGACCAACTTGTAGTGAACAGACATTGTTGCTCTTTAAGATGATGTTGCAGAGCTTGAACCGGTCCTTGCAAAGTCCATCCAAGGAGAGTTTTGACCGCAGCAGGACCCCCTGGTGGCCCCAAGCGGACTGGCTCGACTGGGGTGATTAAGTGAGGGCAGTCAGATCCTATGAGCAAAACCGGATGAGCGGTTTCAATCTCTTGGAGGGGAAGTCCTTTAAGATGATGGTACCTTTTCTGCAAATCTTTAACTGGATGACAGTGCACTCCAAGCCCCAACTCTGATGCAGTAAAGGCTCCATTGATCTGATACATCTTGTTTGGCTGGCAGGCTGGTGAAATGTAAAAGGAAACGGCCGCCCCATGCAGGATCTTTAATTCTTGTCTGACTGTGCGTAGGGGCAAGTCCTCTGCCTTACCTTTTAGTTTCAGCCGATTTGCTGCAGCATTCAACAAGATGGTTCTTTCTGAGCCATCATCAAGAATGGCATAAGCATTCATGGATCGATCTCCATTTCTTAGAATGACTTTGCATATCTTTAACAGTACCTTACGACTTCCTGGAGGCTTGTCAATGAATAACACATCGTTGGCAGCCTCACCCATAACAGGGCCAGCACATGGTTCCTGTTTTTCCACTGCTTTCTCCTTGTTCCATGCATTAACCTCATGTAAAACAAGCAAGTGACGACCATCACAGGTTTTGCAACGCATCTTAAGGTTACACTCTGATGATCTATGGCCCCGTCCGCAGCGCCAGCAACGGTTGTGCCCCTTGATCCAATTCTGCCTCTGAGATTTAGAGAGTTGAGAGAAATTTACACAATTATTCAAAGAGTGTTTGTTGTTATCACAATAAGGGCAGTAAGCTTTCCCTTTTGTAGTCTTAGCTGTGACTGATGAGGAATATGGTGGTGATGAAGGGGATTTCTCTGTGCCAAGTAGAACTTCTGTCCCTTTGTAGTATGATTTCACCTTCCTTGGCATCTCCCTGGACGAACTGGTTGAGTATCCTCTGCCCGAACGGCTCGTATACCTTGTGGAATCTTCTTGAACTTGGATTTCATATTCCAACCAGTCTGCAAAGTTGAGGAGGGTAGGAATCTTTACGTCTAGAGGATAAATAAACCTTCTAAAACTGCTCCGCAGATCATGTGGCAATTTACTCAGAAGTCTGGACACATGTGAGCCACATCTCAATTCCACCATGCCAGGCTTACCCAGTTGCTTCAGCATTCCCACCAAGGATCTCACCCTTAGAGCATACATTCGAAAAGTTTTAATATCTCCAGTACTGATGCTGGGCCCATCCATCAATTCCACTATGCGCTGCAATGCTAACTGGTGTGGCTGGCCATACTGTTGATTGAGGGCATCCATAGTGTTGGTATATGGATGACGTGAACTGCTGTAAGATTCAGCAATTAACTGAGCCTCTTCAAGCTTGAGATGTTCTAGCAGGACATGAAATTTAAAGCGCTCTGTAGCGTCAGCTGGAAGAATGTTTTCTAAAGCGATCTTAAGCCGTGCAAACTCTCTAGGGTTTGGGTGAATCAGGTCAGGAATTGTAGGTGCAGGGCCACGATATACTCTTTCCTGGTCAGTAGGTGGGCTTGGAGAGTGGTGGTGCCTTCTCCTACTCCTAGAAAACAGGTTATGCCGTGGTCTAGAAGAATGGTGTGGAGAGGGCGATCGAAAATAACTTCTCACCTTCTTGGCATGATCTCCATGTTTTCGCTGACAAATTCGTTTATCGTTTATTGGACTAGTCTTAACTTTCCTCTGCCTGGATGAACTCAGAGACAGGCCATCGACTGAAGAGGACAAGCTTTCTTGACTGCTTGAATACTCAGAGCGCTCCACACTTTCTGGTGAACTACTATCTTGCGATGCATGCATCATGAGAGGCTGGAGCACGGTTTGGATTTACTGTGGGTTCAGTTGATCTCGGCTTCCTTGGGGCTGGAACTGGTTTAGGGCGGTCTAGGACCTTTGACTGACAAGATACTGAAAGGGTAGATGCCTGTGGAGGTTGTGACTGTTGATTTTGCCAACTTAACAACTGTTTCACCTCTGCTTCAAGTTGAGACATCTGCGATGCAAACTTGACGTTGGCTTGTTTAAGATCATCCCTTTCCTCCTTTAGCTGCTGAACTGTAGTAATCAAGTCACTTTGGAGTTTCTTTAAATCAGCATTCTCTTCTCGCAGGGCTTCCATATGCTGATCCCAGCGATCTGCTACATACCACTGTTGTGGACTGTGATAATCACCATGCTGTGCTGCTACATGTGGGGTGTCAATTCGGTCATCCTCTTCAGGTGACAGAACACCAGGGGGTTTATGGGAATAGCTAGGCGGTGATAAGGATCTATGTAGATCATAACCACTCAAATCATAATCCTGCAAGTGTGCTGGTAGAGATGTTTGTCTCCTGGGTCTCTCAACAGGAACATCCTCTGATGGCTGCATCTCCATAACTGTGGAAAACTCTGGACTCCGGCTCGAAGGACCATAAAGAAAACTGGATGATTTAACCCAGTGGGGATAGCCGGTGGGGGACCAGTTCACCACAGACGTCCGATCAGAGACATGAAGATGCAACTTTAGTTCTTGATGTCTTTTATTTTCTGTGCATGTGTGGTCTGAAACAACCATATAATAAATGGAATTAAAATAAACAACTTACATTCAGACAAAGAAAGGTAGCCAACAAATTTCCAACAATAAATCAACAATCACATGTATATGAACACAGAAAATAATTCTATAAATTGCATTTCAGCAAATACTTTCAAACAGAATACATGTTTAGACAAATCACAATTAACATAAGCTGAAATACATAAATTAACTTACTTGGTTCATCTATTATACGCACACAACACCAAACAAAGCAAGCATCAATGTCCCCTTTTTTCACCCATTCCATGCAGGTCTATTTCTACCAAACACTAAATCACCACCACCTGCTAGAAATGGGCGGAGCTGGTTTTAACATTGCTGCATTGACGGTGCATTCACACCCTGGCTGAGCGCCAAAAAACCTTCAAAATAAAAGTCCATATACAGCAGGCCTTTTTAACAATAATACTAAACCTGTAGTAATGGTAGACGGTGATTTCAGTAACATAAGTACTCCTATATACATTTCACCTTACATTATTAACGTTAGGTTACTGTAATACATCTCTAAACAGTTTTCCAACTTTCTGCTAATTTTTATTACTTTATTACTGCTAGCGACCTAACTGGGACAGCTACGTTAACGTTTAGTTATTAGTTTACAATGGAGCTCATTCTCCGCAGTAACGTTACAATACACTGACTAAAGGAAACTTACAACTTAGTCAAAAAAAACAAACAAAAAAAACAAACATACAACAACAAAAGTTCAATTTTGAAGTGCATTTCACGTTCTTCTAAGTATAATGTATAAGAGTTATCAAAACCCTATTAGTCACCTCACACGGATGCAGCAGCAGCTTCTTCTGTCCTCAGTCACTGTCGACCGTTAAAATTTGAACTGTCGCGGCGGGAACCAATTAAACCCAACGCTGGGTTATTATTAAAAACAACCCAACGATGTTTAAAAAAATAACCCAACGTTTTAGAAAATAACCCAACACTGTGACCCAATATGTGTAACCCATCTATTGGGTTAAAAAATAACCCATCTATTTTTACTGTGTGTTTGGATTTTTTTTTTCTCTCTTATTTATATTTGCATCATTCTTTGGCTGATTGAAGACTATATGTATTTTTTCAAACACTTTGATATGCAGTCACTTTGAGACTTCGTGATTGTTATCGTCGCAAATATGAACACATTTTATGATGTTGATCTCTTCTGAAACTCTAGGAGACGTATTTAATCTTGCAATTGAGATATTACAGAGATCCAGTTTTTTGATTTTATGTTCTTTCCTAGAGGCTCTATTTGCTGTGTTTATGATGCAGACATCTGCTGTGATTATTGCATAAACACACCTGCAGAAGGACAAGTCTCTGATATCACTGTTTGACCACTGGCTCCTCATATTGATGAATATCTCTCTGCTCCCTCGGTCCTCCCAAATCAAAATAAAATCCAGCCAATAAGTTTAGCTCGGAGTCTTTCATTTGGAGAGGATTTAATCGGTCCCGGGGATTTCTATTCCCACCGTGTCTTGTAATCGCACCGTGAATTTGTGTACCATACCTGTGGAGTTTAGTGAAGCCTAGGTGATGTAACTTCAGAGATACTTTATACATTTGTTGGTTGAAGCAGCTCTCTTTTAAAAAGTAATTGAGTGAATTATAATGCAGAAGTCAATAATTAGCAAATTGGACAGTAAATTTGGACAGTAAATCATTTCTTACATTTTTTTCCCCCTCACAGAAGAGTCTGTGCCACACAAGCTGTTCATGAGTTACTTTTTACTACTTTTTTATTTCTTTTGTAGGTGCCAACCTGAAAACTTTCAGAGCTTGAATGAATATGTAGAGTCTGGACCTTTTGGATCTCTGATGTACTTTAGAGAATTCTGGAATTACTTCAATATATTACAGTACATTTTCTACATGTAAATGATTTCTAAAGAGTGATTAAAGGTAATTAGGTAGCCTTCAATAAAAAGCTTTAATGATTGAGGTGCCTTTTAAAAGCAGGATCAATTGTGGAAATCACTTTCGGAAATAATAACAAATTAGCCATTACCAGCTTTTATACATTGTCTGAATAAAAATGGAATATTAGCTTCCAAGAGAAGCTGTTAAAAGACAGATAATAAGGTATACAAGAATAAAAAATGAGATAATTTAGGGCCGCCAACAACCTGACCCAATTTTATTTAATAAGGAAATTAAAACCATTTTTCACAAAAGGACTGATTGCCTCATTTAAACATTGTTATATTATTCAATAATGATACAAGGAATATCTGAAGTGAATTAACTAGCTTCTAAATTCAGAACACATAAAGGTAGATGTCTATTGATTGTAATATTTTACAGCTGTCCCTTTTTGGCCAAATGACCACTAAATACTTTAGACAATGTACAATCACACACGTGTATACATACATACATACATACATATATATATATATGATTGAATCTTTAGCCACACGATCCGATCTGATTCCGATTCTGGGAGTCACGATCCCATTCCAAAACGATTATTGATCTACATTTTCCCCCAATTAATTCTGCTGTGCAAGTACATCTTTACAACCTTACATTTTAACCAAAATTGCAGTTTCTTTGCTTTTTGATTATAGTTGGAATCTCTGTGTGTCAGTACTGCCATCTTAAAAGTAGGGGTGTGAATCTTGATGATTGATGGTTCATGATTCACTTCAATTACAATTTTCATTATCAACTATGCATTACTTTTCAATATTACTGCACATACATTTTCATATAAATTTTATATCAAATTCATTTTGTGCAAACTTTTTTTTTATTATTATATAAACAGGCTACTTTTTAAATGAATCGCTTATTTAAAATAAGTGTTCTTTAAGTATCCGAAAGTTTTCAGACAATAGTTATGTTTTTTTCTTTTTTCCTCAGCATTATTGCCGTTTGATTATTACTGATGAGATCATAGACAGTGGCAGCTTTATCAGACTGTATTCACAATAATGCACAGAACTATTTGATATATCAGATGTTTTGTCCTGCTCTGAAAACATAACTGACTGTGTGAACATCAATTTTGTATAAAAGTCTTCAAAAATGGAAGTGCAATTGATCTTCAGGAAAACAAACACAAAGTGAACGTGAAAGTCTGTCAGTGCGTGAGTTTTGTGCATCTAATAGTACTGCATTCCAAACGGCATCAATGAAAGCATGTCTAAAGTAAAACACGGCGGGTGGAAGCACACACTGTCAAGCGGCAAGTGTCTAGCGGTTTCCAGCGGAGTGCACCACTGGCGCGCACACCACACTTAAAGTTCAAAATAGTTTAACTTTTGCTGCTGCTATTTGCTTTTGCTTCTTGGAGACTGAACCCAGCGGCCAGCACAGCGCTTTCCGTGTTCGGTGTGAAAGCCTCTTCTCACAGCGCAAATTTTGTGCAATGAATCCCGCCACGTCTCTAGTGCGCACATATGCCACATGTGGCAAAAAAACAAGCTCAGAATTGATTTTGAAATATTCAGAATCGATTCAGAATCATTGAAGAGAGAATTGTGATGAATCGGAGAATCAATTTTTTTTTTTTCTCCCACACCTAATAATATAATATATAATATATATATATATATATATATATATATATATATATATATATATATATATATATATATATATATATATATATAAGAAGAGTTCAGATGCAAAATCTCGGGTCAAAAATGAGATAATTATACTGAGTGAATGCTTCTGACACATAGTATACGTCCATCAAATACTTTTACATCAAACTTCGCTAAATTCCAGCCTCAGCCCAATCAGAAGTACCAGTACTTAGATAGAAACCTATACAAAGTAGGCAGAAAGAAATGCTCATTTTAAAGAAATACGTCAGATGGATTTAGAGGCTTTTGCAACTCTTTTATATATTTTATATTTTAAAATGCTTAAACTTGTTGCAAACTACTGGTGTAATGCAGTGCTAGAATGGTTATCGTTATTTCTGGTTTGTGTATTTTAAAAGCAAAGAGAATTTTATCAGCTTGAGCAATTGCTCATGTAGCTTCAGTTTTCCTGTTCACACAGCTTAGATTGTTGCAGACTGACTTTCCCAAGAGGGAAGCACCCTGCTGTGATCTCTCAGTGTGCTTTTGTATTACAACAACGATTAATTCCTTTTTTGTATTTCAAAGAATTGCACTCCTAATGACATATTTTTAAAGAGAGGAGGCGTATTTTGAAACGTGTTCATACAGACACGGAAGATAATTAGTCCCGACAAAGTTTTCACACAGCACCTTTTCATCCTGGATCATTAGCATCTAATTGCACTGTAAAAATTACAACATGTCGTAATCCTTAACAAAGAAATGCAAAGACGGCACAGCCATCTGTCCCTGTAACCGCAGGGAATACGCTAACGCATTAATGCTCCGATTCGTATCGCTGTCGGTCGGGGATTAAAGCGCTTCCTTGACTATTGCCTTACGAACCGGGATGAAAGCAGCACGCGACAGGCCGAGGCTGATTAATATTCTGTTTTCTTGGAGACTGAGAGGCTCAGAGAAACACAATCCCTCTTCCTGTGATTAATTAAATTGTGGGGAAAATGTGGGCCTAGCTAACCCTTCTTGTTGTCGAGTCTTGCTCTAGCTGTTTAATTCAGTGGAATTGAACAGTAAATACTAATATATGCTCAGCAAATTGGCCTGGGAGAGAGGAGATGAGGTCTGGGTTTGATTTAAAGTGATTGTGTCTGAGAGAGAGACCGTGTGTGAGCTCGTAGGGCTTGCTGTTCATTAGTAAGTTTTCAAAGGGAGAGAGCTAATTGTCGCCTGCCCTGAAACAAAAGCCGCCTGGTCCCTCACACCCTTAATGAGTTTCTGTTTGTAATGAGACACTTACTGTGTTTGGAAACGGATTTTCCACAGTCCACAGATCAATAACACACCCAACAAAAACTTTACCTCATCATCCGTTCGCTCGCTCTTCTGCTCTCCGGCTTTCACTCGTGGGTTCATAAAAACATCTTGAACTTCAAACCCTGGCTATCTCTGCAGATCAAGCTATTACTTGAGTTTAACATATATTTTGTCAATGGTTACTTTAATTGTCTGCTTCAGACTGGCCAGAACAAAGTGAAGAGATTGCCAGGATGTTGAGGGCAAATGTTTTAAGGTTTTTTTTTTTTTTTTTTTTGCTGCAGAAAGATGCAGAAACTAATGAGGTGAAGAAAAGATTTTGTATTCATGTTTGTTGCTGGTTTATTAGAAGACTATTTAGAGGTGTGAAAATAAACTTTAAGTGTACACAAAAAACAAACAACTAATTTTTAATCGCTCTCAGTGGAAAAAGATGCTTTTTGACAGTTTATATATTGCGCAACAAGAAAGATCTAATATTTAGGTTTACATTCATGTTCCTTTTTAAATAGTATTTTATACAGATACATCAATAAATAAACATTGTAACGGGGAAGGTGAGAAGTTGATCCAAGTGCTAGCTTTATTGATAAACGTAGTCAAACAGGCAAGGTCAGAGACGGCAAACAGGAGCATCAAAGGTAATCCAAACACGGTAATCCAATAAACAAGTGAAATGGTCAGGGCAGGCAGCAAGGTTCAAGAAACACAGAAACAGTCCAGGGTCGAAAACACACGAAGGCAAGGCTTGCGAAAAATCAAGGAAACACAATGGAAATAACAGGCTAACAACGATTAGCACACAGAGGGGCGAGTGGGAGCCTTAAATACTAAACATGAGGGAACACATGACAAAAACCAACCAATGGGAAGGGGACACATAGAACAGGGGAACCAATGAGAACATGACACATACAAACAAGAGTAAAGCATGGTGGGTTGAGTGAACACAGAGTCTGGACTGGAGTGCCCTCTAGTGGAGTTCATGGGCACTCCAGCTGGTGACCGTAACATATCCCCCCTAAGGAGTGGCTTCCAGACACTCCACAACAAAGAAGCCAAGTACAATCCTGGAGGGCAGTGGGGTGGAGCAGAAGCGGAACAGGAGGGTGATGGAGGGCGATGGAGGGCCAGGTCCATGTGGCGGTGGAGGGCCTAGGGACTGAGGCAGGACCGGCAGCACAGGAACCCTCTAGGGTGGAGCAGGAGGCGGAGCAGGAAGTGAAGGAGCCCTCCAGGGCGGAGCAGGAGGCGCGGAAGCCCTCCAGGGCGGAGCAGGAGGCAGAGCAGGAAGCGCAGGAGCCCTCCAGGGCGGAGCAGGAGGTGCAGAAGCCCTCCAGGGCGGAACAGGAGGCACCGGAGCCCTCCAGGGCAGTGCAGGAGGCGGAGCAGGAGGCGCAGGGGCCCTCTAGGGCAGAGCAGGCACCCGCGTCAAGGACTGGGACCTGGGGAGAGCAGGGATAGAGGAGGCAAACAGAATAGGGAGAGAAGCAGAGAGTTTGCGGATGAACGCCGCCTCACTAGGAGGTTCTACAGCTGACGCTGACACCTCTGGAGGCATTGGCGCAGCTTCTCCGACTGGTGAGGCCTCTGGGGCTGACTCGTGGTTAGACGAGACCTCTGAAGCAGACTTGAGATCAAACGGGACCTCTGGAGCAGACTTGAGACCAGACGGGACCTCAGGAGCAGACTTGAGACCAGACGGGACCTCAGGAGCAGACTTGCGAACAGACGGGACCTCAGGAGCAGACTTGCGAACAGACGTGACCTCAGGGGCAGACTTGCGAACAGACGTGACCTCAGGGGCAGACTTGCGAACAGACGTGGCCTCAGGAGCAGATTTGCGAACAGACGTGGCCTCAAGAGCAGATTTGTGAACAGACGTGACCTCAGGAGCAGACTTGTGAACAGATGTGACCTCAGGAGCAGACTTGTGAACAGACGTGACCTCAGGAGCACAGTGTGCAGCCCACACACACCAATTTGCAACCGCCATTAAGGGAAGAGCAGTGGCGGGTGCAGGACCTCTTTGATGATGGATTTTGATGGTGTTGATGCCACTGAGATGTTTGCTGCCCTCACTGACACTAGTAGTGGGTCCAGCACGCTGGCCATCATAATAGGCCGTGACCTTGGGAAGTCAGACGAGACATGGCGAGGCTCTGGGCAGACAAACGAGACATGGCGAAGCTCTGGACAGATAGACGAGACATGACGGGGCTCTGGAGGGTCAGACGAGACGTGACTTGGATCTGGACAGACAGACGAGACATGACGGGGCTCTGGAAGGTCAGACAGGATGTGACTTGACTCTGGGCCGTCAGGCGGGACGTGACTTGACTCTGGGCCGTCACGCAGGACGTGACTTGACTCTTGACGATCAGACGTGTCATGACGAAACTCTGGGCAGACAGTGGAGATGTAACGGGGCACTGAACAGACAGATGAAACGTGACTTGGCTCTGGACGGGCAGATGAGACGTGACTTGGTTTGTGAAGTTCATTAGTGACTTGACTTGATACAAGAAGATTGATTGCGACTTGACTCGGCTCACTAAGACCAGTTGTGGCTTCACTTGACTTTACCTTGCTGGAACAGCTGTGGCTTGACCTTGCAAAAGCAGATGTGGCTTGACTTGACTTAACTGGAACAGTTGCGAGTTGACTTGACTTTGCTGGAGCAGCTGCGGCTTGACGTGACTCAGGAGGTGTTGTAGTGTCTTGACTTGACTTAGCAGGAACAGCAGCTGTGACATGACTTGACTCAGGAGCGGCAGCTTTGACCTTGCTTGCCTCAGGAACCGTAGCTTGAACTTTGCTTGACTCAGGAACCACAGCTGTGACTTTGCTTGACTCAAGAACCACGGCTGTGACTTTGCTTGACTCAGGAACCATGTCTGTGACTTGACTTGACTTAGTAGGAACAGCCGCTGTAATGTGACTTAACTCAGGAACCGCTTCAGGAAGGGCGGCCATGTTGGGTGCAGACTCAGGAGCAGGAGACATGATGTGAACAGGCTGTAGCTTGGCTGAGATGTCCTGAGCAGGCTGTGGCTTGGCTGACGTGGCGTTAGCCGGCACTGGCTTGGCTGATGTGGTGTTAGCGGACGGTGGCGTGGCAGCCATCTTGGCGACAGGCTCTGGCGTGACGGCCATCTTGTGCAGTGGCTCTGGCGTGGCGGCCATCTTGACTGTACTTGGCTCAGGAAAGATGGCTGTAACTTGACTTGAGACAGGAACAACAGTTCTGACTTGACTTGACACAGGAAACACAGCTTTAACTTGACTTGCCTTAGGAAGAGCAGCTCTGACTTGACTTGACGCAAGAAACACAGCTCCAGGTTGACCTGACACAGGAACAGCAGCTGTAATCTTGCTTGATTCTGAAACTTACTTAACTCAGGAAACACAGCTGCAACTTGACTAGACTTGGAAACTTGACTTGACTCAGGAAATGCAGCTGTAACTTGACTGGACTCGGAAACTTGACTTGACTCAGGAGACGCAGCTGCAACTTTATATGGCTCTTGTATGGCAGCTGTGATGTGACGGAGCTCTGTTTTCGCCGCCATTTTGTGAACGGGCTCCGCCGTCTCCGCCGTCTCCGCCGTCTCCGCCATCTTGTGAACAGGCACCGCTGTTGCCGCCATTTTGTGCACGGGCCCCACTATCGCCACCACGGTGTGAACGCGCTCCGGCGTGGCCGCCATTTTGCGAACGGGGTCAGTTGTAGCCGCCATTACACGGGCGGGTTGCACGGCCGGCGTTACCGCGATGCCGCGTTGCTCCTCCGCGACATCCACAGTAAACGATGAGCCACTAATTTGCAGTGCAATGTCTATGTAATGTTCTAAAGTCCAATGAGGTTCATAAAGTGGCATTGAGAAGCTGAAAGGTTCAGAAAGCCCTCCACGGAAAAATATCATCAGACATAGATCGTCCATTGAAGTCTGATTAGCTAAGTCCATAATGTACTCCTCAATTGACTGCTCACCTTGTTTGAGACGCATGATCTGTACTGCTGAATCCATACTGGAACCGGATGACTCCAGAATAGCTGCTGGATCCTTGTAGTGGCTGATCGTTCTGTAACGGGATGGTGAGAAGTGGATCCAAGTGCTAGCTTTATTGATAAACGTAGTCAAACAGGCAAGGTCAGAGACGGCAAACAGGAGCATCAAAGGAAATCCAAACACGGTAATCCAATAAACAAGTGAAATGGTCAGGGCAGGCAGCAAGGTTCAAGAAACACAGAAACAGTCCAGGGTCGAAAACACACGAAGGCAAGGCTTGGGAAATAATCAAGGAAACACAATGGAAATAACAGGCTAACAACGATCAGCACACAGAGGGGCGAGTGGGAGCCTTAAATACTATACATGAGGGAACACATGACAAAAACCAACCAATGGGAAGGGGACACATAGAACAGGGGAACCAATGAGAACATGACACATACAAACAAGAGTAAAGCATGGTGGGTTGAGTGAACACAGAGTCTGGACTGGAGTGCCCTCTAGTGGAGTTCATGGGCACCCCAGCTGGTGACTGTAACACATATACACTACCATGTAAGATTTTTGGTAACACTTTACAATAACATTACAGTTGTTAGCATTAATTAAC
Organism: Labeo rohita; assembly: GCF_022985175.1. Classification (NCBI taxonomy): domain Eukaryota; kingdom Metazoa; phylum Chordata; class Actinopteri; order Cypriniformes; family Cyprinidae; genus Labeo; species Labeo rohita. The sequence continues at coordinate 30,397,215 of NC_066881.1, forward strand.
TGCATTAGTTAATTAGAACTAACAATAAAAAATATTTGTAAAGCATTTTTAAAATGTTACCAATTAATTAGTTAAAAAAGACGAATGAATAAATGCTTTAACAAATATATTGCTCATTGTTAGTTAATATTAGTTAATGCATTAATTAACATTAACTAATGAGGCTTATTGTAAAGTGTTACAAATAAATACAATTTTATTTATTTATTTATTTATTTATTTATAATTGCAATACATTGATGAAAAATAAAATACAGATTTCTATTTCATACAAATACTGTTCTTTTAAGATATTGTTCTTTTATTTTCATCGAAGAGTCCTGGGGGAAAAAAGAAAAGAATAAAAAAAAGAAATATTTCTTAAGTACAAACAGTTAAAAATTTAGCTTTGCCATCACAGGAATAAACTGCATTTTTACTGTATTTTTGTATGTAGCCTTGGTGAGCATAAAAAAAGTTTTAACAGAACATTTAAAGGGTGGTTTATGTACAAATACGTTATAGTACAGAACTATGTAAGCCCATTTCCACCACTGAATAAAAAAAAAATATTTTAAAAAGGTTGTTGCAATGTTTTATCTCACAGTTCTGACTTTTTCTTGGAATTGTGTGATATAAACTCGCAACTGTGAGTTATAAAGTCTTAATTGCATGATCTAAACTCACACTTGCAAAGTTTAAAGTCAGAATTGAGATAAACTCACAATTCTGACTTTTTTTCTTAGAATTGAATGCTATAAACTCGCAATTGTGAGTTATAAAGTCAGAATTGCATGATATAAACTCGCAATTACGGGTTATGAAGTCAGAAATGAGATAAACTCACGATTCTGACTTTTTTTTCTCAGAATTATGTGATATAAACTCACAATTTTGAGGTATAAAGTCAGAGTTGCATGATATAAGCTCGGAATTGTGAGTTACGAAGTCTGAATTGCGTGATATAAACTCGCAATTGCAAGTTATTAAATCAGAATTGAGATAAACTCACAATTCTGACTTTTTATCTTAGAATTGTGTGATATAAACTCGCAATTTTGAGGTATAAAGTCAGAATTGCGTGATATAAATCGCAGTTCAGATGTTTTTCTCGCAAATGCGAGTTTACATCTCGCAATTCTGATTTTTTTCTTACAATTCTGACTTTTTTTCATAAAAAAAATACTAATTCTATTCATTTTTTATTGCAACTATTTCTTAGAATTGCAAGCTTTTGTCTTACAATTCTGACTTTATAGCTCGCAGTTGCTGCTTCATATCACACACTTTATATCACTCTGTAACTCACAATTGTAAGTTTATATCTCTCAATTCTAAAAAAAAAAGTCACAGTTACCTTTTTTTTTTTATTCAGTGGTGGAAAGGGGCTTCCATACAATGTCAAAAAATCTAACAAAAAGTGGGCTAAAATTCCCTCTATGCTGGGAAAAAAATCAGAAGGAGAAACATGCAGAAAATGTGAAAAATCATTGAGAATATTTTGTTGATTTTATACATAGCAGAAAAACATAGAAGCTTCTATAGAACACAAATATTAACAAATATTTTATTATTTTTTAATTAATTTATTTATTTATTTATTTATTTTTTTGGTGTACCATTAATGTAATTTAAAGTACTCATTCTGTGATTTTAGTCATGCAAAACAGAAAAAGATTCCATTTATAAGATACATAAAGGAGTCCTGTTGTGATAGTTATCTGAGCGCATAAAAAACAAGCACTGAGATATACTGGAGAAGTGCTGATAAGTACCTAAACCTCTGTGAATTACGCTAAAGTGTGCTTGCAGACATGATACGATCTCCTTTCACTAACATAAATGTCATGCTTTCTGGCTTACTGACAGACAGAAATGCAGTCATTCAGACGTTTTGCTCCAGAGGGAAGGCAGAAACAGAGAGGCGGCCGTAGACGAATTCAAGCTCTCTCTGTGGTGGCGGGAGATGAGAGAGATTTCTGGGAATGCTGTGTCTGGTCAGAGGGTCTCTTTTTGTGCAGTCGCTCTGATATCTCATCAGTGCAGCGCTGTCAATAAGACTACAACTGTCTGGTTCTTTTATACAACAGCCGCCCTGAAGAGCTATTGTTTAGCAGTGGGGGAATTCACAAGATGCGTTTTAATACATGCTAACAGAGCTCAGCTACAAACACACACACCCAGCGGGCACTATCCAGGACCGTCTATGCTGGATGTTAACATCTATAATTGTCAAATCATCAGCACAGCATTGTTGTCTCTAATGAGTGCTGTTGGACAGGTGTTAGTATGTCGTCTCTGGAGCCAAAAGGACAAGACTGTGGAGAGACAATGCCACTATGGATAAATCACACAATATGCAGGTTCTTTTGTCATTTGCATGATTAAAGAATAAAAATAAAATCAGAATCCTACATATAACTTAAGCTTAAAAACATGCAGAAAACTATAAAACCATATGACCCCCGTTCTTACTGTGGTCAGTAAGGTCTTTTTTATTTTATTTTGAAAGAAATTAATACTTTTAATAGGATTCATTAAACTGATCAAAAGTGACAGTGAAGACATTTATAATGTTACAAGATTCAAATCAGCACCAAATCATCAAATCATGCTTTCTGAAGGATTATGTGACACTGATGACTGGAGTAATAAGGCTGAAAATTTTGCTTTGCATCACAGGAATAAATTACATTTTAAAATGTATTTCAATTTTACATTTAAAATTGTAATAATATTTCACAATATTACTGTATTTTTGATCAGAATAAAGATTTAAATTTCAAATAAATGCTGATGTTATGAATTTTCTGTAAAAACAACAAAAAAAAAAAAACATAATTTCCAATGAAATATTAAACTGTACAACTGTTTTCAACACTGATAAGAAATAAAATTTCCTTGAACAACAAATCAACATATTAGAATGATTTCTGAAGGATTATGTGACATTGAAGACCGGAGTAATGATGCTGAAAATTCAGCTTTGCATCTCAGGAATAAATGACATTTTTAAAATATTTTTCCATTTTCCATTTCCATTTTCACATTCAAAATTGTAATAATATTTTACAATATTACTGTTTTACTGTGTTTTTCAAAACAAAAGATTTAAATTTAAAATAAATGCTGATCTTTTGACCATTCTATAAAAAGTATTTTTCCAAAGAAATATTAATCAGCACGACTATTTTCAACATTGATAAGAATACTAAATATTTCTTAAGCAACAAATCAGCATATTAGAATTATTTCTGAAGGATCATGTGACACTGAAGACCAGAATAATGATGCCAAAAATCCAGCTTTGCATCATAGGGATAAATTACATTTTAAAATATATACAGAGAGAAAACAGTTATATTAAAAAGTAATAATATTACTGTTTTTACAGTATTTTTGATCAAATAAATGCAGCCTTGGTGAACCTAAAAGACTTCTTTCTAAACCATTTAAAAAATCGTACCTACCTTTTAAATGGTATATTTTAACCTTTCCGATGAGTTTTAGTATTAAAGTGTAGTCAAGGCTTTACTGACCTTCTTGAGTCAGATGCTCTATTTCTGGTGACCAGAAAATGATGCTATGTTGTCAGAAGTCTGAAAGACCACAATTACCACACATTTTATTCACCAGCATAATCAAATGTAAATCTTTTAGTTTCTTTGTGAGGGACAGAAAAGAGAAGAATTTAATTTCAAATTATTGCACTTGGCAGTTCCTATGATGCAATGCTGTGCTGAATGTGGCAGTGGTATATTTCCTGCAGTTTTGCTGTTTTCTCCTCTCCCAGACTTGGCTTTCACAGTGCAGCAGGCCTACAGATGCATGCTGGGATCAGATGGAGTTGTTGGTTCTGTGTCGGCTGGTGTGCGTGCTGTAAGCCGGACTAATGCATTCGCAGATAGATGCTCTATTCTCTCTGGTGCTCATGCTGAGGCACATTTGGAGGGATAAAAAGGACAGGCGGAGCAGACAGATATGACTAATGCAGTGTGTTGATGCTGGAATGAAAGCTTTCTGAAAAACATGCTCCATAGGTTGTCTAGATGAGATCTTTTTTTCTTATTCATCTGTGTGTTTTGCATTTTTCTTATGCTGTGCTTTAATAATGGTCTCTAAAAAGGCAGATGTTGTTTTTCTCCTTGTGTTAGCTTTAATGAGGTTTGATATTGCATTTCTCTCTTACTGTGGATGTGAGTGTGATATGTAGATGTGGAAGTGCCATATCTTATCTAATGATGGACTGGGCAGGTTTTTAAAGGGGTCATGAGGAATAGATTTTTACCTGATGCTTTGAGACTCTGAAAGTTACTTTATTAAAACTACAGTAAAATTAAATCAGGTGTGGTATACTATACAAGCTTAAAGACCATTTTGGGTTGCCCAAAGAACCTTTTAGTGAAATTATATTTACACTAAGAAAAAGAAGTGTTCTATTAAGAAAATTTAAATAGTAACCTATACACTTAAACATAAAAGGTTCCATTTCCACAAAATGTTCTTTATGGAAAAAGTTTCAATTTTAAAATATAAACAGCTTTTTTTAAGAACTGTTCGGAAAAATTCTTATTGGCATATTTGGTTTCATAAGGAACCTTTAATCTCTATGAAATCTTCCACATCTTCCACACTTTTCACACTAACGATATATATCATGATATAGTTATTTTCGCTGCAAATAAAGTCTTTATGGTATCAAAATTTTTATACCATAGAAATTTCATAATTCTTGTCACCAGTGTCAATGTCACGAAAAACTAATACTAGCCTATTTTACAAGTGAAAGTAAATAGTCAGCAATTAAATAGGAATAAGAAACTAATTACAAACAATAGGACATAAAACTTCAGTAGAACAAATAAATAAGAAATGCTTCATAGGCCTACATTGTATAAAGTAATTTAATGTATAAAAACACTGCATATTCTCCACTGTGTAAATTAAATATTTATTTCTTCTAATTAAAGTTACAAAAGTGATTTAGTCAAGAGCAGTAAGAGGTTTTCTCACTACATGAATGACAGACAGCGGGAATATTAGACTGCTGTTACTTTAAGAGCTGCCCAGATCTAATACACTGTTACATGTGTTTTCTTTCTGTTTGTTTTCACCTTAAACCTAAAAGACTGTGTTTACGAGGATACTTGCAAAGACGGGCATTTTGACACAGAAGTCTGTGTATTTAAAGGGGTCATCGGATGCCCATGTTTCACAAGTTGATATGATTCTTTAGGGTCTTAATGAAAAGTCTCTAATATACTTTGGTTAAAAATTCTCAATGGTAGTGTAAAACAACACCCTTTTTACCTTGCCAAAATCAGCTCTGCAAAAAGCATCCCATTCTGGTCGAGGCTGGTTTAAATGCAAATGAGTTCTGCTCGCCCCGCCCCTCTCTTCTCTCTGTGGAGTGACGAGCCTGTTTACTTTAGCTGCGTTTAGCCGTGTTTAGCCGCGTTTAGCCGCGTTTAGCCATCTTTAGCCGCTAAACTTGCTAACTAGCACATTATTAGGAAAGGCGATCGCAAAGATTCATACAAAAAACCCTATACTCATTTCTCCTTTAAGTGAAGCTGGATCACGAATGATTCGTGCGAGCATACACAGATATCTGTCGGGAGGCGCATTCCATTCACAAACAAACGTAATCCACTGCATCTTCAGCGGCTCAGATGTCGGGAGTAAATGACGACCACTACATTCATTATTACATCCAGCAACACAACACCTCAATCGCTCAATTCTTGTCTAACTTACATCCCTGCTCCGGCATCAAAACATGGAGGTTGGACTGTTACAACTGATCTGAGGTAAGACCCTCATGTCAATCAACTATCGTGGGAGCGGCCTCTGTTGGTGTGACACCACAACGACAGGCATCTGAGAATGGCTTGATTTAAAAAAGGGAATATTATTTTTACATATTAATTAAAAACCACTGCATGGATTTTTATCATTATAGGGTAGATTTGTACATACACTGCCAACACACATTAATGTTCAAACAACATGTAAAAGTGAACTTAGCATCCGATGACCCCTTTAACAATTCAATACAATTCAATTCAAAACCTCAGACAGCGCACACATATAGCAAAATGAATTCTCTTTCACTGCTAATGCATTTTAACAGCTTAAAATCACTTGTTTTTAAACGGCAGTGATTAATAACGCATACAAATGATATGTTTTCATGACCACTCAGCACAGCTACATCATGTGAGCATGTAACCACGGTCCAAAATCTCTGCCGTTTGATCAACTTATACGGGTTAATTGTGTTTCCAATATATCGTCCACCCCTGTTGAGCTGTATGCACAACCATCCAGTCAAGATATCGTAGTAGTGTATTGTACATGCTGATGGATTCAACATGTGAGAACTTCTGTCTGTCTTAGATGGCTGGAGGGCCAGAATAGACAATATAGTAACAGAGACAAATGCTTTTCTTATCAGAGCCCCTGAGCACTGATCTGTCTGGCCTCTCCCGCTGTTCTCATTAAACAGGGTCGCTGGTTTCAACCTCTCTCTATGATTTTGACCTTCAGAGCTCTGACCTAACAGCTAACCACCCACGCAATTACATTAAGCCCGGCTGCTGCCGACCGCGCAGTCATACACAAACACACATTTCAATTAGCAACGTTATCCACACCGTGGATGCCAAACTCTCAGTTCACTCCAGATTCAGACGCCGCTAATAAACAAACATCTTCAAAGCAACAGAAATACTCAGGACATATTCAGAATTCCTAAATAGAAAAAAAAGGAGATCGTTGTTGACATAAGAGTACAGATTTACTCTACCACTCAGAAGTTTAGAAAGAAATTAATACTTCTATTCAACAAGAATGCATTAACTTGATCAAAAGTGACAGCAAAGACATTTATAATGTTATGAGATTAGCATATTAGAATGATTTCTGAAGGATCATTTGACACTGAAGACTAAGTAATGAGGCTGAAAATTCACAATAAATTACATTTTAAAATATATTTAAAAGGTAATTTTACATTTAAAATGGTAATAATATTTCACAATATTACTGTTTTTACTGTATTTTTGATCAAATAACTACAGTATTGGTGAGAATTTATTTAATTTTTTGTTCTATTTTTTCATAGGATACTGCTATTAGTCAAAAAAGTCTGATGATGCCACATGTATCCTGTGCAGATACATTATCTAAAATTGAAGTCATTAAGAGGTGATTAACAAAACTGACCTGTGACAAACCTTTGGGAAAATGCAGACATCTCATTGATTGCATAAATTATTATTACAGTATTATCTGCAACAGCAGTCATCTAATGCTTAATTTAATCTTATTGCTGCCAATGTCAACTGACAAATGAATAGCCAGTAAATGGCAGATATGTAAAATATTTTAAATGCCACAAGTGAAATTAGAAATCATGCTTTTTAATGCACAGTAAGGAAAATGTATGTATTTGGATAAAATTTTATAAATTATTAAATTATTATTATATTTTATAATTTTATATATAATTTTTTGAATTTTATAATATAAATATTATTATTAATATAAATGCATAAAATGTATATAATTAATACAAATGGATATAATATTGAGATTTGCTAAAGATTACGTTACATCGTTAAAAAATATTATTTTAAAAAGCTAAAATTGCTGCAGTCTAAAGATGAAAATAGTGGAAATTAGCATGCACAATTAAATAAGCATTATCAGACAAGACAATATTTAAACAATATTGACCAATACTGAAACAAAACAAAAGAAAACAAAACAAAAAAAAACCTACAAATAAAAATAATTGTGCATTAAAATAAAAGTGCATTTCGGCATCAAAACATTCTGATGTACATTATGAACAATAGATATTCAAATTTGCTAAGCAATACATTTAGCAGTGTTATTAAATTGTTAGTGTTAAATTAAATTTTTACTCACCTGGAAAAAGGCTCGGTTGAAAAGTCTGCTAAGCACTTTTGCCTTGGGTTTATCAAATCCTTCTTATTAATTTGGTAAACTAATTAAATTCATATTTATTTTAGGCAGTTTGCCATATCTTTTGCGCTGTTTGTTTGCTTTAATTTAATACGTTTATTTTATTTATTATCTCTACCTTTGATCATTCTTATTTGTCATGCCGCTCATGTGAGGTACTTTGTATGCTGTAGTTTGCTGGAAAGGTGCTGAATAAATAAAGTGTGAGTTAAATTAGATTTCAGAGGTGTGTAGGTGTTGAGGACGAACAGACTGTTGAAAGAGAAGAGTAAACTCAATCAGTTCTTCACTAGCTCACTCACACACATGCACACACACACAGCCTCTTTGTTGCTCACACATCCACAAAGCCAGTGAAGCAGGTAAGAAGAGATAGAAAGTCTAGCTTCATCTCAATCTCTCTCTGTCTCAGTGTGCGTCAGCTGTGTACTTTAAAGGCACTACATCAGGACCATCAGAAGAATATAGAGTCCCCAGTGGACTAAAGTGTAATAATATAAAACCTGCAAAAAGCATCGCATGGATCTTGGAAAAATAAGACCATCATCCCTTCAGCCAAAACAACCAACAACAACTCACACAACGCATTTTACAAGATTAGACATATGTGAATGCTACAGCAAAGCCAAACAAAATTCAAACATTCATAAAAGGAAGCAAGCTCTAAGTTCTCTTAAATATTTATGTAGTTTCTCCTACATCAATGAAAGTGACTCCTTGTAGTGATGTTGTATGTCTATTAGGGCTGTCACTAACGATTACTGAGTAATTGAGTATAATCGGTCGATTATCCTGCCGATTAATCGAGTATTCAGATAATTATAATATGTTTTTTTTATGTGTGTGTGTGGTAATAAAAATAGACTTAAGCGAACTATGACTTAAAATGCATATAGAATAGCTATGAGGCAATAATAATTAGCTCAAATAATGTATCAGAAGTAAGTAATCATGTGGTTTTATTGAACAAAACTGTTAAAATACATAATGTATTATCAATAATTGAGCTAATGTACATTACGCATTATAACAGCCTATAACGCCAACAGCCTGACGATTGTTTTTACAGTTTGCTGCGTGATCCTTTATTGACTAAACATTTAATTAAAGTGTCCACTTAATCTTTAATATTTGACCAGTTCTTTATGGTGGAAATGCTACAGCCACTGTAATTTCTTGAATATGTGGACATCAAAACGTGTAAACTCAGAGTGAGGGTTTAAACCTTTATTTTGAGTTCAGTTAGCATATTAAGAAAGATACTAATGTATTCTCCTTTGTTTGCATAGGTTTATGAATTATATAGCTTTCAAAAATATGTGACCCTGGACTACAAAACCAGTCTTAAGGGTCCATTTTTTAAATTGAGAATTAAACATCATCTGCAAGCTGAATAAATAAGCTTTGATGTATGGTTTGTTAGGTATTTGTCTGAGATACAACTATTTGAAAATCTGGAATCTGAGGGTGTAAAAAAAATTAAAATAATGAGAAAAATCGCCTTAAAAGTTGTCCAGATTAAATTCTTAGCAATGCATATTACTAATCAAAAATAGTAGTTTTGTTTTGATATATTTATGGTATATAAAATATCTTCATGGAACATGATCTTTACTCAATATCCTGATGATTTTTGACACAAAAAGAAAATCCATAATTTTGACCCAAACAATGTATTTTTGGCTATTGCACCAAAAAATTATACCCATGCTACTTAAAACTGCTTTTGTGGTCAAGGGTCACATGATGAAATGGCATAGGTTGCGTTCCCAGATGAATGTTATAATAAAGCCAAACTCACAACAGTATACAGAGATGGAGTTTGAGACAGTCCACACATGCAAATAATAACAGTTTGTGTGGAGCAGCATTTACTGTAAACGGAGCCACTCTGACATGAAGGTACATAACCTACATGCATATAAGTAATTAAAACGCATATAATAAACCTGCAGTTTTAAAAAAAAAAAAATTGTGTTTTTGTGAATTCACAATAACATTATGCTTTATTATGGTTTTTAATTGGGTTTATTATATCATGCAGCCTTGGAAAACTGTCTGCTGCGCAATTTTCAATATTTTGCCGGTTACTCGACACGGGGCAAAATGCAGCTGAGGATTTTTTTAAAATCAAGTACTCAAATTGAATCAAGGAATCGTGACAGCCCTAATGTCTATAAAAGAAAACAAAACTATAACTGATGGGAAGTTATTTTGAATTTTTGTTGATTCATGTGTATGTTGCTGTTTAGGTGTGGTCGAATGACACTTTTTGTAAGCGTAAGAGTAGAGTGGAAACACAAGCTCATGCAAAGAAAATTCAGATTTCAATGCGTTCCAAAGTTCAAGTTCAGTGAACTCGAATTCATATCACGTAAAGCCAACATCATGCTGTTAGCTTGCAGCTGAATTAAAAAGAAGAGGTTTAAAATTGGAGCTTTCCAGTAAAGTGGAGTAGATTGTATGTTTTTGCATTTTAGATTTATTATTATTAGTTACGTGTTGAATTTGTGTTTTTAAAACGATAAAATTCTGCATGTGCATAGTCTATTATGAGCATGTGTGAATTGGCCTTTAGACCTCTATAATCATATTACATGTTCACAAATGAAATAAATATACGCTGCTTACATGTGCAGTGTGAAACCTGCTTAATTGTCATGAAAACAAAAACGTTATGGTGTTTTAAACACGCTTTACTTTCTTAAAGGTACAGTTCACCCAAAAATGAATATTATGTCATTTATTACTCACCCTCATGTCCTTCCAAACCCGTTAGACCTTTGTTTGTCTTCGGAACACAAATTACAATTTTTTTTTTTTTTTTATGAAATCCGAGAGCTTTCTGACCCTGCATAGACAGGAACGCAACTACCACACAAATAATGATTTTATTCAACTTAAATAAATTGTTGAATAAAGTTGTTGTTTTTGTTCTCTTTGCACACAAAAAGTATTCTCTGACTATTTTAATGATGTTCTTACTACCTTTCTGGGCCTTTAATGTGTCAGATGCTTTGCTGTGTATTCAGGGTTAGAAAGCTGTCAGATATGATCAAAAATACCTTAATTTGTGTTCAGAAGATGAACAAAGGTCATACGGGTTTGAAACGGCATGAGGGTGAGTAATTAATGACAGAATTGTCATTTTTAGGTGAACTATCTCTTTAAAGCAAAATCTAATAGTATGTTCTTTTCATTTCATTTTGGGGTGAAATATGACCTGGGCTTGTTTTTAAGAGATTGTATGATTCCATTGCGGATAAATGTTGTAGACTCTCATCTCTTCCTTATCCTGAACACAAACTTACCATATAAATCCACATAGACGCACAGGGATCAAATGTCACCAATGAGGACGAGTTTCTGAAAAGAGAGACGGAGAGAGAGAATCGTCCCATGTGAGATGGTGTGTGGTGCGGCTGTCTGTGAAAAAGAGGAACAAAACAGAAAAGAGAGAAAGGAAAGGTCAAAGATATAGAGCGCCCTGGAGGAAGAGGACGATAAGACTAATGGACAGACAACGCCACGTTCTGTTTGTCCTTAAAAGAGACCCAATACAGATATGAATCTTTCACTCCAGACAAATTCATTTTACATAGAAAAATAGATGTCTCACATTGCCAGATGTATTTGAAATGAAAAGCTAAATGGTTTTCGTACAATGCATAACAAAACATTGCTGCAATAGGCAGTTAAATGAGTATTCATTAAAAAAAAAATGACAGTTCTGTTTACTCACCGTCATGTTGTTCCAAACCCGTATGACTTTTGTTCTCCTATGGAATACAAATTCAAATGTGATGTGTGTAATTTCCTTGACGTTAAAATAAAGTTTAATAGTGAGTTTAAGGTGGGACTGTTTGTTTTTCTGTCAGTAGCAGACCAGAGAAAGTGTTTAAAAACACTAATTATCTTTCCAGTTCCTTTTGGTGACACTAATGGTGTGGAAATTAGACACTTTCAGTTACTTTAAGTTATGCATTTAAAATCTCACGTTCTGCAGCAGCTCTTAGATGTCATATGTACTTTGACATATTTAAATGTGACATGTCATCACTGATGTCAAATCTAGAGCAACACATCTTGATAAGGGCTGTTCACACATGTAGATTGAGTGCAAAGGAATAGAACAGAGTGTAGTGAGTTTTTTAGAAATAGAAACAACTTAAACATAATAAAATCTTAAAAAGAGGGAAAAAATGCTATGCAGAAAAATCAGACACAGTTCCACATTGTCCGTCAAATAAAAAAATCAGCACAGATGGAACATAAGAATAAATCCTGTGCGAATGTTCTTTTACGTGAATTAGATTTTGCATCTGCTTGTTATTTTTTTGAGCCCACCCTACTGAAAAATAAATATGATAAAATGCATTTAAAATATATTTATTTCATGCTAAGTATACCAAAAATACATTTACATATTATGTACTTAAAATTATCCTGCAGTTGTACTTTTAGTATACTAAACTGGTATATTTAAAATCTGCTAAATTGGAACAACAAATTTTGTTCTTAATGCACTTTAATTGTGTGGGAGTAGTGCTGAAGTCCAACCAAAGATATACTTAAGTATATTTGATTGTGTTAAAGTGGAACTTTTGCAAGTATACTGGGTACACTTTAAATATTTTGCATCTGAAGACATATCATTTAAAGATCATACAATCCTCATCAATAGTGACATTAAAATATATTTTAGGCTAAATATTAAGAAATGTGCATTGTGCACAAGTAATATTCCAAATAAAGTTTAATTATAATTGTTATATCAGTACGTTTCGAGTGATATGTCAGTAAATATGTTAAGATTTGAACTATATACTTATGAAGTATAAAATAAATGTATCTTAAAAATATGACTTTTTTTCACTAGGGCAAATATCTAAACATCAAAACATTAAATCAAGATACATTTACTGCAAATGCATGTTGTCTTAAAAAAAATAACAAAATTAAGTTTTTTGCTTAAAATAAGAACAAATATCTATCACTGGGTATGAAAACTTGTTTTCTCTTTGAATTAATTTGATTTTTTGAGCCCATTGGCAAATGTTTATTTTTGTTTTAATCATAAAATCATTTAACTTTGATCAATTTCACAGAAAACAAGACTTCTTATCTTATGTAATTTCACTTCTCAAGTAAATGTATTTTGATTTAAGAATCTTTAGACATTTGCACTGAAAAACAAGAACAGCACTTTCTTGCGGCTTTACCAGGCTTTGAAGTGTTGCTAATACAACTCAATGTGCTCCTTAGACATTTAAAAATAAGATACTGACATATTCTGTTCCCTTCAGTTTATTCTTTAAATTTTCTTTACTTGGTCTTAAATGATACTTCACCTAAAAATGACTAATTACTTACCCTCATGATGTTCCAAGCCTGTAAAACCTTTGTTCATCTTCTGACATTTGCTTTGTGGTACTCTCATGAACGTGCATCGAAGACTGACTCGGAAAAGAAAAATTGTTGAATAAAGTTGTTATTTTTGTTTTCTTTGTGCACGAAAAGTATTCTTGTAGCTTCATAACATTATGGTTGAACCACTGGTGTCATATGGACTATTTTAGCAATTTCCTTACTTTCTCGAATTTCATCATAAATATCTTAATTTGTGTCTCGAAGATGAACAAAGGTCTTACGGGTTTGAAATGGCATGAGAGTGAGTAATCAATGACAGAATTTTCATTTATGGGTGAACTAACCCTTTAAATTTACAGTACCTTCATCAGCTCTGTCAGCTATTACATTCATTCAGACCTGTTGCTGAAAGCCTTTGAGTCAGTGCTGATGTACTGTATATGTGATAAAAAGTATGTCCAGTAAATCTCAGCCATCTGGATGAATGTGAATTTACAGTGACAGCTTCCAACCCCAGTATTTATCACCCTAAGCCATCCTTTATATGCATGTATGCTGGTTTAATAAATGTACCGCAGCTGTACAGTCATCACTGACGCACACCTTGGACCACACATTAATGATTACTTCAGGGCGTAAAACATCAGATTTACCTGTCACGCATTATATCCAATGAGATACCGCGTACTGCTGCTGCTGCCCGAAATATCTTATGAGTCATATCTGGAAAACTTTACACATAGTCAGGCTTTTGATTGGCCAGAAGATCCTGCATGAATCATCTTTTGGACATGTCTCATGGCGCCAGCTGTAAAATCCTGTGCTAAAAGTCATCTACATGTCTTCTCTTATATATATCCTTCCCTTTACTTTTTTTTTGCTTGCTACTGTTCTTTCTTACTTTTTCCTCTTTTGTCTCATTCAGACACATGACCTCTGCATCCCTCCAGCCTTGAACCGATAAAGACACTCAGATGCCTAGAATAGACACTCTGCCTCTCATTCAGAGCTATTCTTGCTGTGCCAATGCAGAGACGATCCTGACAGCTTTAGAGGAGAGAAACAGAGAGAGAAGAAGAAATGGCAGCGTTGTGTTTGAAGGTGGAGGCTTGCCCTACCAATTAAACCGCTCTTGAGACCGTCAGCGGTGCGTCGGAAATAGTGAAAATCAAAAAAGATTTTACCTGCCGTTATTCTCCAGATTGCACTGTGAAGCGGATTCCCAGAGGAAAATTTTATGGCTCGGAGGTTGCTCTTTCAGGAGACTCAGGAGTTCTCAGTTACGTTTCATTAAAGTATTGATTGAAGGTCAGATCTTGGTCCCGCGAGGCCTTTGAGCAAATATCTTAGGATATCAAAAAGTAAAGATTTATGAATTAGTGTTCATTTTTATACACATGAAAATAACTTTTATGTGTTCTGGTAGAAATCAATTGGAAGTACCATAGTACCATTCACAGTGTTTCATAATGAACTGTTTTCAGTGAAAGTACAGGCAATCTTGCAAATCATTAAGTGAGTCAGATGTTGATTCAGAAAATGCTCTGACAGAGTTCATTCAGCACAGGATTCATCATAATGTTTTACTGAATGATTCTCTTAGAGATCCGAATCATAAAAATTATGGTTGCGCGGTATGGTTTTGATTCACTAAAAAGAACTGCCTTGTAAGAGTCATTTGTTCATGAATCGGATACATTGTACTTTTTTGACTCACTAAAAGGAACTAGCTCAAAAGAGTCAGCTGTTTTGTGAACGGTCTACATTAGTTGTGCTGTATGGTTTTGATTTATTAAATAGTATTGCTCGTAAGAGCCACTGGTAGTGAATCAGTTTATGCTTGTTGCACTGTATGGTTTTGATTCAGTAAACAGTATTGCCCATAAGAGCCATTTATTAGTCAATCGGATTATTCTGGTTGCACTGTATAGTTTTGATTCATTAGAAAGGACTGCCTTGTAAGAGCCATTTGTTCATGAATTGGAAACATTGTACTTTTTTGACTCACTGAAAAGAACTAGCTCAAAAGAGTCAGTTGTTTGTGAACAAACTGCACTAGTTGTGCACTAGTTGCCTTATGGTTTTGATTCAGTAAAAAGTATTGCTCGTAAGAGCCAAGTATTAGTGAATCGGTTTATGCTGGTTGCACTGTATGGTTTTGATTGACTAAAAAGAACTGCTTTGTTAGAGCCATTTCTTTGTAAATTGGATATATTGTATTTCTTTGATTCAATGAATAGAACTAGCTCAAAAGAGTCATTTGTTCATGAACAGACTGCATTAGTTGCACTGTATGGTATTGATCCACTTTCAAAGAACTACCTTGTAAGAGCCATTTGTACGTGGATTGGTAAATTGGTTTATGCTGGTTGCACTGTATGGTTTTGAGTCACTAAGAAGAACTGCTTTGCAAGAGCCATTTGTTCGGGAATCAGATACATTGTACTTTTTGACTCACTGAAATGAACTAGCTCAAAAGAGTCAGTTGAATGGACAAAACTGATTCATCTAAAAGTGATTCATATTTGAGTGATTCATTAGTGAATAGTTTGTTTCTGTTTTTGCGTACAGTGTTCATTGACTTAATCGAAATACTTTTTTGCCATTATTTTGCATTATTTCATCACATTAATTTCAGATTGCAAGCTTGCATTTAAGGTGAATTATAATTTATTTTCCATGGTGCTATAGATTTTAGCAGTGCACAATGCATTTTCGCAACAGTTACCTTTGACATGACCCTGGGAATAAAATCCATGTTCAAATCTTGAAGAGACTGAGACATTGAACAGACATTGCTAAGATCTCTTGAACTCCAAATGTGGCCTTTTTCTGAGGAGAATAGTCTGAGAGCAAGAGAAACCTAAGTTGCTTTCTATTAAAACGGAATGAGGTATTAAAGAGATCTCATTTGTGATTGTTCTTTCCTACAGGTTTTCTCTCTCTATTCTGGGTATGAAGTAGGTCTGGACTATTAGTTAACAAATCCCATGATGCTACACTCCTGTGAGAATAAATTATCTAAAACTGAAGTCATTAAGAGGTGATGAGCAGAGCTGACCCAGGACAAACGTTTGGGAAAACGCAGACATCTCATTGGCTGCATTCATTATGTCTCAGTTCTATCTGCGACAGCAATCAACGAATGATAAATGAACCTCAATGTTTATTCTCCAAAATGCAGAGAAGAGTAGGTGGCTCTAGAGAATGTGAGCCTCTAAATCCCTTTCCCTCTCGCTCTCTTTCTCTGCCGCTTCCGTAATTACTTCTGAGCTGCGGTGAACTTGGCCATGGAGACATATAACTCTCCCTTCAAATGTCAGCAGCTCATTGCAGCTGCTCTAATTGGGCTGGTGTAAACGCGAGGTGGCTTTTTCTCCCCCTTCATCGATTTCTTATCCTTTCCTCACCTTTGTCATTTCACACTGTCTGTGTGTGACAACCACTGCCAATCTCTCAAGTGTATGTTAAAGCTGTTGAGCTCCTCAGGCCTGCGACTGATGTGGAATCAGCTGTGTGGTGCTGTCAGCATTGGGCCCTGATCAGAATGTTGTTTACATTCATCAATAGCAGCTCTCTTGGGATTAATGAATTGGGATGGAAGATGGACTTTTGAGCTGAAAAAGCTCTGAAATTTTGCATCATGGCCACATCATTTGCATTAACATCATTATATACAGGGGTTGGACAGTGAAACTGAAACACCTGGGTTTAGACCACAATTAGTATGCCGTTTGGCCTCCTTTTGCAGCCAATACAGCATTATTTCATCTTGGGAATGACAAATACAAGTCCTGCACAGTAGCCAGAAGGATTTTGAGCCATTCCTTTCGCAGAACAGTGGCCAGGTCGCTATGTGATGTTGGTGTATGAAAACATTTCCTGACTCGCTCCTCCAAAACACCCCAAAGTGGCTCAATAATATTCAGATCTGGTGACTGTACAGGCCATGGGAGATGTTTAACTTTACTTTCATGTTCATCAAATCACTCTTGTCACCAGTCTTGCTGTGTGTATTGGTGCATTATAATCCTAATACACGGCACCACCTTCAGGGTACAATGTTTGAGCTATTGGGTGCACATAGTCAACTTTCACACTCTGCTATTATGGGTGGAATGTGCGATCAGTAAAGACTGGCCACCAGGCTGCATAAATATAGCCATGAAACCTCCAACACTATATTGGCCAGTGTTTCAGTTTCATTGTCCAACCCCTGTATATATATATATATATATATATATATAATAAAACACATATGATGATAAAATTTATATTTTATGTCAGCTTTTTTTTTCACCTCAGTATTTTCTAATAAAAAATAAAACTAGATATTGAAAGTAAAAAAAAAAAGGAATATTAAAATTATTATGACAAAAATGTATTTTAATATTACAGCTTTTTCGGCTCAAAAGTCCATCTGTTATGGACTATTAAAATATTTTTTTGTAGACATTGAAAGTAAAAAAATAAAATAAAAATGACTAATAATAATATTAAGATTATTATAACATAAATGTATTATATAATATTCCATTTTAGTAGATACTGAAAGTAAAAAAATAAAATAAAATAAAATAAAACAAACTAAAAATGAATAATAACAATAATAAAATTATTATGATGAAAATGTATTATATAATACTCCAGCTTGTTCAGCTCAGAAGTCTATCTATTATGGACTATTAATAGATTTTTTGTAGATAATTAAATAAAAAAAAATAAAATAAAAATGAATAATAAAAATAAAAAATAAAATGAATAATAATAGTAATAAAATTATTATGAGACAAAATTTATTATATATTATTGCAGATTTTTTCAGCTCAAGAGTTGATCTATTATAGACTATTAATAGATTTTTTAGTAGATACTGAAAGTAAACAAATAATAATAATAATAAAAAAATGAATAATAATAATAAAATGTGTGTGTGTATGTGTGTATATATGTATATCTATCAATGCATCAACCTCAATATATATCAACCTCAATTTACGATTTATAAACGTTTGAAAATAAACTTACAAAGTGTGCAGCATGGACCTGTAATTTTTCATTAATTTTGCACTAAGACAGAAGAGAATGTCTCTGCTTATTTTTAAGGTGTCTTTCAAAAGAAACAATCCTATAAAAGATGAACCTATAATTTTGACATTTTCTTCTCACATCCTTACGCCATGGTCCAAAGCAGCTTCTTCACCCTGGTGAACCTAGTTAATCTTCCTCTAACGACCACCAGAGAGCAGACTAACACAGCTCACAGCCGCCATTGATACGCTGACATAATAGTTTACATTGGCTCAAGTGGAGGAGGGAGCTACAACACCAGGAAAACAGAGAAAAAATGACCTGGATGTCATTTGTTTTAGTCATGGGCGCAGGTCTGTCTGGTAAAGTCCCTGATATCACAGGAGAGCCCAGCGGATTACAGAGCTTTTGAGAAGAGCCAGAAATAATTTACAGAGATTTCTGGCTCTGAACTCAAAGCTTTTTGTGCAGTCTCAATGTTCAGTGGTTTATCGATACTGTATTTATGTTTATAAAATGTTCATAAAAACACTTTAGACTTATTCTCTGATGTCCAAAGCAAAATGTCCTATCATGCAAGATAATAAGGTTACAAATCTCTGTCTGAATGGATGCCTTCTTACAGTTCCTGTGTGTGTGTCTGTGTAACCAGAGCATATCACAGGTAATTCATAACTCTGACATATCATACATCATAATTGTACAGCCAGGTTTGCTGGTTTGCATTTCTCTGATGTGACTGAACTTCTATTTGAATGTGACTCGTGATTTGTAGCCCATAATTTAGTCTGTTTGATGTTGGTATCAGTGTCAGGGGCTTCCGTGAGCTTATAGAGCTCGTATCTTATCAAGGCTCTGTATGCTCACATTATAAACACACATAATCATTGCAGTCTTGGGGCTAGATAAGTGGTATATTACTAGGGCACGGCATAAATGGGATAGTTATAGTCAGTTACTCTGTTTAAAAGGTTGAAACCTTTTATGCCTTCCATTTTTTTTACCTTTTCCCAGAAAGTAGCTCACAGTATTCAGATGTTGAAAAACTAGTGAGTTCCCTATGTAGGCAGCATTTTAAGTGCTTCCAAAAAGTGGGCATAATTATGCTGCTTCCTAACCTTCTTTGGTTAAATTCTAACACAGCATAAAAACATTTCTTAATCAAAATATTACATTCAAATCACTGCGGTTTCCAGCTGAGATGTATACTAGTGGCAGTAACACACAAACAACTTTTATTCCTTTTCACACAATTTATGATTACAGAAGCACATTATTGATTACTAAAGGACCTCAAAAGACTTTAATCATAGTGCATAATTTGTAAACTAACAAATTTTGACATTTGCATCACTAACCAGCTCCATATGTATGGCTTTTCTGACATAGTAAACTTGCTTGGTAGCACACCTGGTATAGTATTGTATGAAACATGAATCAAGACAAAAGTGTCCAAGACTTGTAGAAGAAAGCTAAAATTGCATGGTTGCTTAAGTAAACATGTTATATCCCACATTTGATTAGATCCAAGGTAGGGCTTAGTGTAATGTAGTTGTACATTTTTTTTCGAATGTGATAAGCGTTAACCTTTTAGCATCAAACACTGGATACTTTATTTGCTGAACTGCGTACAACAGACAACTTAAAGGATTAGTTCATTTTTCATTTACTCACTCCTATGTCAAAAAAAGATTTTCATGTCTTGCTTTCTTTCATCAGTTGAAAAGAAATAAAAATTTTTGAGGGAAACATTTCAAGATTTTTCTCCATATAGTGGACTTCAACGGTGGCCAATGGGTTGAAGGTCCAAATTGCAGTTTCAATGCAGCTTCAAAGGGCTCCACACGACCCCAGATGAGGAATAAGCGTTTTATGTAACGAAACTTTTTACCACAAATGCTCGTCTTGCACTAGCTCGACCTCACACATTACATAATCACACACGCGTGACCTTGGTTGAAGTACCAACCCAGTGTTTACAAAGCGAACGCGCAAAGAATGTCAAACGTCCTTTACAAAAAAGGGTAAATTAACAATGTCGGACCATTTAAACGTTGGAGGAGAAAATGAGATGGAGTTTTTCATCCTACCCTAACGTTTTGAACCGAAGTACACAGACTTTTTCTAACTACACGTGACTTTTCCAACATGATCATGCACATGCGCATCACAGAGCTAGTGCAAGACAAGCATTTGTGGTTAAAAAGTATATATATATATATATATATATATATATATATATTTTTTTTTTTTTTTTTTTTTTTTTTTTGGGAAAAATGCCAGTTGGTTTGGGTAAATAAGACCCTTATTCCTCAGCTGGGATTGTGTAGAGTCATTTGAAGCTGCACTGAAACTGCATTTTTAACCTTGAACCTTGATTGAACCTTGAATCCTGAAATGTTTTCCTCAAAAACCTTAAATTGCAACTGAAGAAAGAAAGACATGGACATCTTGAATGACATAGGGGTGAGTAAATTATCAGAAAATTTTTATTCTGGAAGTGAAGTAATCCTTTAATAAAACTTTGACTCATTCACTGTTTTTTACATAAAACTGCACCACGTTTTTAGCACCACTTGCTTCACTTGGAAATTTGCAAGATGCAATGTAATATCATTTTGCAGAAATGTTGTCACTTTTCCAGTGAGCCTGGGTTGGATGTATTGCAAACACACTTTAGTTGAAAACTCCATCGAATATTGTAGATGAAATGAGAGAAGTGTCATTTACATATAAATGGCAGTATTTGTGTGTACTATGTAGTTTAGAGTATTGCGGCATTAGCTATGCAACTAAACTATTGATAACAGTTGCAACTTAAGTTGTGAAGGTCTCTATTTGTGGGAGTTGCTTCCTACATAGGTAGTAGACAGCAGGGCAGCTCACTAGGATTTGGAAGAGAGCCAGCAACTCTGTTGCAAACCCTAGTGAGCTGCCTAACAGCTTACATAGGGAGCTATATTTCAAGGTAGTACACAAACTAAAATAAAGTTTCACAATCGACCATCAAACCAATCTCTTGAAACTCTTGGGGCCTATCACACACCCGGCGCAATGTGACATTTCAGCCCGATGCAGTTATCATTTTCACGTTCACCGCCATGTTGTTTAAATAGCAAATGCACTTGTGTCCATCTGTTCGCCCATGGGCGTGTTGGTTTGAAAACGAGGTGTGTTCAAGCGCATTGTTGGCGCATTGCTATTTTGAGACAACTGAAAACGATTGCACCATTGACCAACTAAAACCTGGTCTAAAGTCAATGGCGCAGTATTTTTTTTAAAATGTATTTATTTAAAGGGTCTTTGCTCTTTGTTCAGTCTTTGCTCTTGCAAATTCCGCCATGTAAATAGCGAATCTGCCATGGTGCAAGTCCAACTGGCATTCAAACGAAATAGGAGATGAGACTCTGATTGGTTTAATGCACATTTCGCCCAAAACACTCCCGTTAAGACTCATTAAGAGAATAGGTACCCTTTTGGACCATGCGCCTGGCACGCAGACTGTTTTTTTCTTTTGTTAAACTAGCAAAAGTGGATTCGGACACGCCCTAAGTGCACCTGTGCTATGCGCTTCAGACCATGCACTTAGATCGTTAAAATAGGGCCCTTGGTCTGATGTAATGATCTAATTGGCACACACACATACTTTTATTATGCATTTTCATCAATATTTTTAAGGTATTGAACATGTATAATTGATATTTCAATTATTCTTCCATCTTGCATTCATTTTTTTTCTCCCAACAGAGATTTTTGCCAAGCATGAACTAACTTTAGGGACAACCTTGAAAACTTGGCTATGATGCCTGAAAATGCTGTCTAGCTAGGCAGCATACTAGGGTTTTTTCCAAAAGGAAAAAGTGGTTTTGGGCTTTGTTTCTTGCTTTTTCTTTTCATGTAATTTAAATGTATGTTTTGACGTCCTTGTAGTGCAAAACTCAACAGCAGGAGTTTTTCATCTTTGTGAAGACCAAAACACGTCTGTGTCATTTTTTGACAGAGACACAGCGAGTGGTCTGTTTTCATGGCAACAGTCGAGACTCACGTGGACCAGGATGAAAAACTCAGATGTTCCACTGTGACGTGATTCATTTACATGCTTGATACGAATGTGTGTTTATGGACGTGAGCTCTGAAGAACAGGTTTTAAACCGTTACAGGCACAAAAGCGGACTTTCTGTTGGATTCATTTGTTTATTTATTTTTTGCCATGAAAGAGTAACAAACTATCAAACTAATGTGTATAGGTTTGGATTCTCAAAGCTTGGGGTCAAAGGTCATTTTTAAGGATATTTTTGTCCTATATACCACTACATATTTGGCTGAATTGTGTAAAAATACACTTTGTAAGTTCACTGTATGCAAAAGTCGACTGATTTCAGCTGGTGTTTCAGAAGCACCTTTAGAAATCTACTTTCCTAAGAAAATATCCATACACATATTCACAAAATGAAAGTATTTCTACTTCACTACAAAAAATACTTTTTTCTGTGTCTGAAAGGGTAAAAACGTGTTTTTGTGACAATACATATAAAAATAGTGAACCTTTCAGTCAGTTACTGATGTAAATTGAACCTATTAGGCCACTTCCAGAACAAAGTTTCTTCAGTTGTCTGGTCAGAACGTTTCTAGGCTATGTTTTCGGTTTTTCCAGACGTTTCTGTTGACAATTTACTAAAAGTGCTTACAGGGCAGAGTGATGTCGTTGTTGTGAAGAAGAGCCTCATTTTCTCCTTTATTGCTCATACACACTGGCTTTATTTGTCCTATTACCGCAACCCCCGTGAGTGCATTTAACAAAAATGGCCCAAACTCAGCAAATTAGGAACAAACTGTTGCAATTTACTTTCTACTTCTGCCTGAAAGGATGAGACTTCCTTTCTTGGAATCAAATTGCCAGAGTCAGAATAAACTGATTGTTTTTTCTTGTGAGACATATTACTCTAGACTTTGTCTTATTGCAGATCAGTTAAAGCTTGTAATTGTGCTATATTTTATCTTCATTGTCACCAGAGAAACACATATCAGTCAGTCACAGCGTCAAGTTATGATATATTAGCGCATATTGCAAGGCAGGTGTTTAAGAACCTGTATCCCTGTGGATTTATGCTGACATTACTGCAAAGAATCTTTCAGATTTTATCTTTTAATTGCCTTGATTTCAACCAAATTAGAATGCACATTTAAACACACGTTTGTTTTCTTGTAACGTTTCTTCAATGCATTAATATTACAAACTAACACCACCATGTAGTCATTATTAGCTGTACGTGACATGCAGTCATTGTTAGCTGATTTGATGTGCTGCCGCTCTGCTGAGTTGAGCTGGGTGTTTTTATAACTGTAGTCATGCATGAGTGATAAATCGTTAGTTTGCTCATGTGTATTAATGAAAGTCTGTAGCTACAGGTTGACGCTTCTTGGGGAATGTTCCCCATTTATAATTAGCACAGGCAGAGAGTAAAAATGACAATAAAATAAAAACATGACTCATTTTAATCATGAATCTATTAAACCCTCCAATACGTGATTACAGGTCCGAGGATGAGTCATCAGCATCGCTTGACGTCAAATGTCCGGAATTGCAATTTATCCACTTTTTTGCTCCAGTCTCCGTGGTAATGCATGATGGAAAGAAATGCTTAAAAAAGCCTCTACTAGACCTCAGTGACCTGATCAATTAATTAAAAATGGCCGAGGTCTGCAAATGTGATCCGACCTGGATGGTACTGACCAAACCAACCTAAACCCACTCTGGGGTGCTTGTTAACTAACTATGGTTGTTAGTTCCACTGAGCTCTATTGGTAACGACGGAACTTACGACCATAGTTGCTTTAAGGAAATGCACCTCTGTTTACTTCTTCCCTGAATAAATAGCTATCATATGACTTAAGGCTGTCAATATCGATTATTTTGATAATCGAGTAATCGGGCGATTATTAGGGATGGACGATAAATTGATTTATGGATTGATTCTGAGATCTTTCGAGTGCATTGCGATTCTCTCTGGAAGCAATTCTGAGCTTAGATTTTAACAGCAGATGGCACTCCAAACTAGTTTTAATCTGCTCACAAAGAAGATTGCTGAAGACCACTTGTGCGTTCGTCATGTAATTTCACCTCAGCTCAGAATGCTTTTATGACGCAAGATTAATGTAAACAGCCCACTGTGAACACCCTTGTAATTCGCATCAAACTTTCTGAATTGCTTGAATGATTATTTTAGGTTCAAGTGAGTGTAAGGATTTGGAAACAAGCAAAGCACGTCTGTTTCTAAAGCAAGCAGTGCCATCTGCTTTTCAAAAGCAGAGCATCCAATCGAAAGTTAGAATTCGTAATTGCGGCGCTCACCGTTTACTCAAGAAAAAGGTCTATATCATGCAGCCTTGGAAAATGGTCTAATAATGCGTTCCATAGATTCTCGTCTGTGGAATGCACCACTTCCAGTATTTTGCCAGTTACTTGACGAAAAAATGCAAAATCCAATGGATTTTTTAAAATTCGAGCATTGAATGAAGGAACTATGACAGCCGACTTGTGTCGTGTGAACTACTTTTATGATGTGTTTGCTCTTTTTTTTTCTGTTTGAGGGCCGTTGTTGTAAGGCTGGACGATATGACCTAAAATCAAAATCTCATTAATCGAACATTATACATCGATTACATCAATGAACCATTATTTATTTATTCTTCCCCTAATAGTTCTTAGATTAGTACTATAAATATATTCAAGGTGGAGTTTTTTTCTAATGAAAGAGTGCATTTTCTATCTTTTTTATTTTAATATAATTGAAGGAAACAAACTATGGTTATTTGTTGAATATTTCGAACAAGCATCGCTCAGGAAAGCACACTTTGCCATGTTGCCGTCAAATACAAAAGTTTCCATACCAACTTGCTCCGGGGTCTTCTGATTGCTCCACTGTTTTGGAACTGACATTGATGAGCGGCTCTGCGTGTAAAAGTTTCAATTCTTTCAACTTGACACGCCATCTTGAATGTTCGTATAGTGCTGGCAACTAGTGATGGGAAGTTCGGATCATTTTTCCGACTCGGACCTTTGAGTCTCGTTCAGCAAAATGAACGAATCTTTTTTCGAGTCATTTCGTTCATTTTAGCAAAATATAATTAAAATGTTACCTGTTGCCTCCCTAACACATCTACTGCTTACACAAACGTTGATCACACTTCAAACAAAACAAAACTATAATGCTATAAGGAACAGAAAATATTCATTCATTGTTTACCTGGGTCTGTAGTCTATGATTCGCTCACCTCGCCTCTTATCTGACAAGTTTTCGGGTTTGAGTCGTTCGTTCATCACCTGACAGCCCAATTAGCTTACCAACGCAGTCTGAGCCAGAAAAATAATTGATTAGTTCATCTCTCGAGTCTTCGGGTTTGAGTCGTTCGTTCATCACGTCATAGCTCCATATGTTTAACCTATGCAGTCTGAGCCGGAAAGAGAATTGATTAGTTCATCTCTCGAGTCTTCGGGTTTGAGTCGTTCGTTCATATTTAACCTATGCAGTCTGAGCCGGAAAGAGAATTGATTAGTTCATCTCTCGAGTCTTCGGGTTTGAATCGTTCGTTCATCACGTGACAGCCCCATAAGCTTAAACTATGCAGTCTGAGCCGGAAAGAGAATTGATTAGTTCATCTCTCGAGTCTTCGGGTTTGAGTCGTTCATTCATCACGTGACAGCCCCATAAGGTGAACGAACCACTCTAAAAACCCGAAGACTCGAAACAGGTGAACTAATTCCAGTACAGAGCCTAACAGGATGTTGCGCATGTGCGACTGAACGAATCACTCCCCGAGACGACTCGTTCGTCCCAAGTCACATTAAAGATTCGTTCAAAATGAACGAATCCTTCAAGAATGACCCATCACTACTGGCAACGTGTTTCTAAGGGGAAAGTATAAACATGATTAAAAAAAACTAAATAACTGACACAGGAAAATTACGTCGGCTAGAGGTTCTGAATTTCGGTTTCCATTACTTTTTGATTAATTGTCTAGCCCTACGTTGTTGTATGAAAAGAGCCGTGTTCTGTGTTCCACAGGAAAAATAACACGAGGGTGAGTAAATAATGACAAAAATCAATGATAACTAAGCTTTGGGGGAAATGCGCACAGCTTATTATGAGCTGAAGGAGAAAACTCCTTCCCTTCCTCCTGTTTGTCATCACATTACCCTCTTCGACAAACAACCTCTGTCTCTCTGGAGACTTTCCATCCATTCTTCTGTTATTTTCTCTCTCTTTGTGCCAGGCAGGAACCCCCTTGGCATGTGAAATAAAGAATTATACGAGACTGGTCTGCCATTCGCTGCACATCATTCAAAATTCAGAAGTTCTGTCTGAGTTTTATTAGCCCGGGTAGCAGGAACGTGCTCATAACGTGACAGCATTACACCGAGCGATGCTCCAATAGAATTATACCGAATGCAAATTGCATTAGAGGTGTTAGAATGTTGTTTTTATTGCACTAGGATCTCAGTGGATGACACCGGAAATTCATTACGCCGAAATACCAGTATTACATTTTTTGAAAGGCATGCTAAGCAGACATTTCTACGCTAGAGTGATGGTCCCTCTGTGTAATGGCTTTACAGAAGAAAAGCCAAAGGCAGGGATGTAATGCGGTTTTAGAAGCGGTCTGGATCACATACCTGGACTGGAGGGATGTGATTGCGTTCCAGACGATTTCACATGCAGTGAGAGAAAGTCAGAAGTGTGTGTGTGTGTGTGTGTGTGAAGCGACTGGCGCTTATTTGGATTTCTCCATTATACATTGAGAGAGGTAATTAGAATGATTAAATGGCTCGTGATAATTGTCTGGAGAGGACTTGTGGGATTGAGAGCTTTTGAATCGGAGAATTTGAGGACCGACTGCGTTGTCTCATGAAAGTGAATGGTCTTGTGTTTTAGCTGGCTAATAATGTGCTATAATTCCATAAGAAGTTGTTCCAATGGAAACTGTGCAGGTGTAATTGAAGTTATAGTAATTGCATCTCAGAGTTTCATAATATACAGTAGCAAAGACATTTTAAAATGGCATTGGGCAGACTTGATTTAATTCCCTCTTTTCTTATATATCGCCATGGCAAATGTATGTATTTGTTTATTTGTAAAAAATGAGTGGTACTATTCTGCTTTCTGTAGATCAATGTAAAAGGTTACCAAGGTGTTGCAAAGACATATGTATCATTGCACTATAGTAGTCCATTTGCTTGGTTCATGCATTGATTATGTTGAGTAGTCTCAGACACTCACCCACATGTATAGTTATTCTCACATCCATATCAGTGTACAGTTCATAGTATTGTGGCGTAACAAAGTAATTTGATTATTTTCAGGACAGTTTTCACTTATCTATCTATCTATCTATCTATCTATCTATCTATTGTTCTATCATTCTATCTATCATTCTATCGTTCTATTGCTCTATCTATTGTTCGTTCTATCATTCATTCTATCATTCATTCACATTTATCAGTCTATCGTCCATTCATTCTTTCATTCCATCTATTGTTCTATTGTTCTGTCACTCTATCAATCATTCTATCAATCACTGTCGTTCATTCTGTCATTTGTTCTATTTATCTATCAATCTATGTACATTAATTCTATCTATTATTCGTTCTATCATTTTATCTGTCATTTTATCTATCTATCTATCTATCTATCTATCTATCTATCTATCTAACTTTTCTAACATTTTTTATTCTCTCAATCAAAAAAGGCTTTGTTAAGCCAACACTTTTAAGTCTGCCATGACAAGCCTTGCTTTCTAATTACAGTTTTTCTCAGTCGCTTTGGTGCATTTCTCACAACACTATTTACATTTGCACAACAGTTAATGCATTTCTCAAAACAATTAGTACAAACTGCAAAACCTAGTTGATAACCTGCAAAAGCGTGTCACTTGCTCAAAATGGATAGCTCATTCCTCAAAAGCAAGTATTCATGTCAATGAAAGTGTCAGTGTCATCAAGATGAAAAGTCCTGACACCATTGTTTATGAACAAGATAGTCAAATGGCTTTGTCATGTTTTCATTATGACAGTTTACTCTGTAAATTTTTTCCTATGCAAAAAAGTCAGATTTTGGTGAAACTTCCTGAAAATGCTCAAGACAGCACTATATACTATTTGCACAGCCATTTGAAAACTACAGTAAAGCTAGACATTACTGTATTTAGTGAGGTATCTGAGTACAAGACACTGAATATGTATGTTTCACATTTTTACTGCATATGCTCTTTGCAATTCTAATTTATTCAAAGCATTGTGCAAACGAATAAATACACCCTTATTTACAACAAACATAAACTACCTTTGGGTAGAGCTGTGCACAATTGTAAACAATATTGCAGTACATATTGGAACTGAACCTACAACATACATAGGTCTGTAAATCATTCATGCACATTTGCAGAAATTGTTCAATTTAGAAGACATTTTCAGGAAAAAAAAGATTTAAAATTTTTTATAAAATTTGCTTGACAGATTTTGACAACTAGTTCAACATTTTTGTATGTAATGACTCAAGCAATGAAATGAGGACTATTAGTTTTATATGGAATGACTATTCAGCATTCACAAGTTTAGTTAATTTTGACTGACATGACATAAGCAAATGATAATGTTATAAAACAGCAGAGAGTTGTATGAAAGCAATTGATGCATGTCCAAAAGCATTTGCAATTTGTTGGAAGGAATGAGAAACTGCTACTATGATGTGCACAAATGACTAAATGTTGTGGAGGTTGAAGTAAATGTTGTGCAAATGTAAATAGTGTTGTGAGAAATGCACCAAAGCGACTGAGAAAAACTGTAAAATTTTACCTATATTAATCTGACTTATTTATTTTTTTATATACAAATTTAAATTGTATTCTCAAATCATACATTTACTCAAAAACACATTGATGCTTGAAAAAATCCACCAGGTTTGGAATGACATGTGGAGTGAGTTGTTTGTGAGTGAAAACCTTTTAATGTCAACCAAAGATCCCCCTTTGAATAGATGATTCTTGGCCAGATTAAGATACAAAATGTACCTGGTTTAATGCTGTCAGTCAAAACTTGCTTGGGAAACTGACAGTCTGTGTGTAGTGAGCGCAGCAGGGCAGACAGCCTATTCGGGCAAAAGAGCAAGAGAGACTGGTACTGTTTGCTTGTGTACTGTGTTTATGAGAGCTGGATTTACACAAGCGAATAGTACTGTTTACAGTGAGTACCGGCCCACTTTGAGCACCACTAAGCACCCTAAGGGTTTGTGCATTTTCATGCATTACTCTGCCAGTCGGTGTCACTGCTGAGGGCAAACAACAGAAGGAATCACCACAGCGAGAGCTTTTCTGCCACAGGTTTCTTGTAGGATGTGTCAGCTGTAAGTACTATTTAAATTCATAGTCATTTGAGACGCAGAGTGTCATGAGGAAGAATAGAGCAAGAAAGGCTTTCCTGACACCTCATGAATCAGCCCCACTAGGGTGCCCACGTGTTTGAAAAGATATTTGGTCTGGAGGTAGAGAAGTGAAAGGTGACCCTGCTTTCTCTCAGGTAATTAACCGCCACGGGGTGTCAGATCCCCTCACGCTGCGGTGTAGCGCTGAAACAGCACGTGATGCCATGAATGACAGTTAATATCTGCACTCTGTTTAGCATCGCTGAAAACTACGACAGCAGCCGAAAGTATCTGCCAGTCTGTCTGATTCAAGGCACCCTCCACAGCTGCTACCTCCTTTAGACTGGCTTCTCCTGTCACTGTGTCCCATCTTATCGCATGTCTTTGTTTCAGACACATGTGGACACATCAGATCACCTTGCAATGTCACTCTCTCCATCTTTGTTCTTTACTTCCAGGGATTGACTGGCTATAAGGAGCATAACTTTTCCTGGAGGGTCAGTCATGGCCTGGCTGTTGTAACCAAATTAAAGGAGAAGTGCATGTTAATATATATAGGCTTATATTTTACAATTCAGTAATGTAATAATATCTAACCGGTTTCAGACAGTATTAAACCTTTCAATAAATATTATGTAATGCAATATATTTTTTGGATATAAGAATATTTATATATAAACTATACATTTTATTTTATGCTTTAAAGTTGCACTTTTATATTTTAAATGTAAATATTCATTTTTCCATTCTTGCCATTCTCACAATACTTCACAGACTCATTAACCCCCTGCATTTCCATCATGAACCTCTAGGGGTTTGCACACTCTAGGTTGGGAAACTTTGAGCGAGATAACAGAGCGTGCAATAGTCTGTATTATTCCAGCACTCTTTAGTCCCAGTCCTCTCATTGTCTCCTAATCAAGTCATACTTCTTAGACAGATATCCATTCTGCCGGCCCTGTCCACCGTGCACTGGCAGTTACGGTCACTCTATCTCTGCAAATGCCTGACACGATAGGACAAACTGCCAACCGGTTCCTGTCATCTTCATCGCCCTGTTCTCCGCCTGGTCCCTTTTGAGTCTCAGTTGAGGAGTGTATCTGTCACAGAGACAGCTATCTTCTCAGACCAATTATTTGATTAGGCAAGGATCTCGCTCCAGTGGTTTAGCCGGCTAATGAGCAGCCAGGACTAGAGCGGGCTAAGCCCCCCAATAAAAGAGGAATTACATAAAAAAAGAGATCCCAACACCCTCTCATTTTATGGTTTTATTTGCCATTTTAATGAAGAAGAGGGCAGATTAAAGTCCAATAGTATAACCCTCTCCTGACCATGTATGGTGGTTAGTTCTGGTCTGGTAGGATCAACTAATCTTTCTTTGACTAGTTAAGAAGCACACCAGTACAACAATCTAAGCAACATGAAAAATAAGTTTAGTGTTTAATAAGTTTAATCTACCTAAGTTTTATCTATCTATCTATCTATCTATCTATCTATCTATCTATCTATCCACCGTGATCTCATGATAATTCGTATGTATTTTACGTAAAATGTGGTTCCACAAAACGTACATTTACTTATATTTTTACAGAGAGTAAAACGTACAATACTGACGTATTTTCAGCATTTAAACGTACAAAACTGACGTTTCCATATGAACGAATCCATATGAATATTGAAATCGCTGCATTAGTTTCATTATTGTTGTTTTTAGTTGTCGTACCAATGGCCTTATGTTTTCAGTTGCACTTTTAAATAGTTTAATAGTTTATTTAATAAGAGATTATAACATTTCATTCTGTTCTGTGTGATTTCTGATGCCAGTTTGTTTCCAAGAATAGGCTTACATAATGTTAAACAACACTACACTTTAAACCCTTAAAATAAATAACATTTCTGCAATCGTTTAACCATCCATGTAATATTTACTTAGTTTGCTGTGGTGGGACACAAAGGACGTTTTCTCCGACATGCTATGACTAACAATAGAACCATAAAACACACCGAACATGCATCATAATTACAAAATGAAACAATTTTATTTGTGCTCTATAATCCAGATCTTCAGAATCCATACGATTGCGAGGAATAGACCCAAAATCAAGACTTTATCCAGCGATCTTCCTCTCCATCCGAGCAGTGAGTCCTGTAGCAACAGCAAATAAACCCGCGCTGAAATGCATTTTACAAATTCAAATACTGCCGCATCAAGAAACTACAGGTTTTACGGCAGGAAAATCGAACGCTCATTGGCTCTCGCCTGCATTCGTCACAGATTGCGACATGCCGTGTTTCTGGTGGGAAGTGTTTGAAAGATTATTGCTGTTGTTGTTGTTGTCCTGATTTTGCTGAGTTAGATGTGTTCCTGGGTCAACATATTTTGTTGACCATGGAATGACATTTCAATCCAAGAATTTAAACTTGACCACATCCTTACACCTAAACCTAACCTTACCCATGAGTAATCCCTAAAATCAGAGGAAATGATAGATGAATGACACTGATGTACAAGCACCGAACACTGATTGTAAGCCTAAACTTCACAAAAACTATAAACTGATTGGTTGATCACAATGTCGCGCTTGGTAAAATCAGGTTCTGCGTGCGGGCGCCTTCTTCACGGAGTGGATCAGGATAATAATTGTTAGATTATATTTTCACCATTTAACTATTTAAATTTTGCTCTGTACCTCAAACAAAAATAACTGTATTCCGCCAGAGAGGACTGCGGCTGCAACACATCGTCATTTGGATAACTTTTGGTACTGCTGTACGTTTTTTGCAATAAATAAATGAATGTGATTGCACTTTTCTGTCTGCCATGTTTTTGTACAGAGAGAGTTATGATTAACATTAGATGTAGAGGTAGGAGTGGGATTAGTGACTATAAAAATATTTTAATGCTGTATTGTTACTAAAATGGTAATTTCCCTGCATATTTTGGTCAGTTATGTTTTATATATTTTTATATTCGCTATAAAATGGGTAGGTTTAGGTTTGGGGGTAGGTTTTATCGTTCTAACGTTCTGTCACTCCTATCACTTCTATCCTTTTGTCGTTCTACATTTTGTTGTCATCTGTCTATCTTTCTAACATTCTATCTAATGCTCTATCTTTCTGTTGTTCTATCTATTCTATTGTTCTATCTATCGTTCTGTTGTTCTATCTATTCTATTGTTCTATCCATTGTTTTATCATTGTAACATTCTAACATTCTGTCTATCGCTCTATCCTTCTGTTGTTTTATCTATTCTATTGTTCCATCTATTGTTCTATCCATTGTTTTAGCATTGTATGTAACATTTAAATATTCTATCGCTCTATCCTTCTGTTGTTCTATCTATCTATCTATCTATCTATCTATCTATCTATCTATCTATCTATTGTTGTATTCTTCTATTTCTTCTATCTATCTACCTCTGTCTGTCTATCTGTCTGTCTGTCTGTCTGTCTGTCATGAGGTCTGTTCAGACCCTGATCCTTAACAATGAGAAACAGTAATAGCCATGCTTATTTTAATACCTCTAATAATCAAAGAAATAAGAATCTCTCTGTCCTCTGCAAATCCATTGTCATCCTAATAATGTGAGTCATTTTAACATACCTTTTGCATTCATGCGTCAAACGTACCTTACAATCTGCACTAATGCAATTAAACAAATTATTAACAGTGCAATAGAAATCAAATCCTAAAGACAATTAAACAGAGAATATTATCATCTCCTTTTTGGCATCAGTGAAGACATGTAGGAAAACTCGTTTATAATGCATTGTGCCTGCTGATAGCATTGTTTATTACTGCAAGAAAATGTACACAAATGTCTCTTCTTAAAAACAGAAGAACTGATTTTATTTTGAATGAAATGCAAGCCATAAGAAGTCTGATTTATATAAAGAAATGCAGCTGAAAAGAATGTCAATGTTTTAAAGCTAACATAAGTCACATCACAAAATAATTGCTGTCTTCAAATTGTTTTCCCAAACATTTCCACCATCTGCCATTGGTTGGCCACACAGATAGTCCCGCCCCAAACTCGTGCAAGCTGTTGAGTCAATATAAAGATACTCAGCACTGGATTTTTAGAGGTTAAAAAGATGCAAAAGTGATGCAACAGTGCATTTATCCCTCAGAAGCTGCCGAATATCCACGTCCTGTAGAAGCATCAACTCAGTTCTGCATGTATTGTCAGGTTCTGCTGTTGTGCGTGTCTTAACCTTACCTCTAAATGTCAGAGGGTGAAATTCAGCCTCTTAATGACATCTTGCCCTTTGCAGACTCCGTGTGCCGGGCGGCAGCAGTTGGACATGTCGACATGCGCTGCAGAGGAGGTAAATGCACAGTCTCTCAGACCCTCATTATTTTGGGTGTTTCATCATGCTGTGGTTGGTATCATTGTCTATTTCACTGCCTCACTGTTTGCAAATTTACCCTGTAATGATTTATTTGTGTTCCTATATTTAAATCACATCAGCAGCAGCAGCGAGTGGGTAAAGTTGCAATGATAATGTGATGACAGTGATTATGACATGGGAGACAATGTTCTTTTGTGATGCTGATAATATTACCCGTTTCATTAACCATTATGAGCAATTCAATTTTCAGTTTCACTGGCTTTTTTAAACATACAGTATACCTACAGCAAAGCCTAAAAACAGCCTAGTAATGTATTATGGTAATTAAAAAAGGTACAACATAAAATAAATTAAATATAAATAGTATAAGATAATAAAAAATAATGAAATAAAACATTGCTTTACAAATGTAATAAATATTAAATCAAGTAATTATTAAATAATATAGCATAAAAATACAACAAATATGATGGAAGCTTGTTTCCACCACAAGATAGATAGATCGATAGATCGACAGACAGACAGACAGACAGACAGACAGACAGATAGACAGATAGATTTTAAGTTATAATAATTTATAAAAAGTTTTAATAAGTATTTTTTTTCTGCCACAGAATAAAAAAGGTAATTGCAACTTTATAATAAATAAATAAATAAATAAATAAGAATTGCAAGATACAAACTCAGAATTCTGAGAAAATAGTCAGAATTCTGAGATAAAAACGTAAGTCTTTTTCATTCTGTGAAAGGAAAAAAAACAGAATTTTGAGATGCAAATTTAGAATTCTGAGAAAAAAAAAATGAAATATGATGAAACAAAATTATAATTGCGAGAATTGTGAGATAAAATTTGCTTTTCTACATTTTTTTTAATCCTGTGGTGGAAGTCCTGTGCAATGATTTTTATATTTATTAAAATGTATTTTATATATATACTTAATAAATATAAAAATCTGTCTTCATGAATATCGGTAGTTGTCTCTGTTAGTCAGTTTTGACAAAAATATTAGAAGGATTTAAACCCTTCCTCTCAGTGAATGTGTGTGTTTATAGATCATTGCGTTCCATCTCATAACCTCAGCAGCTGGATCTCTCTAGGGAGGACAATAACCGCTGCTGGGGATCTCTTTATGATTTAGAGCTGAGAAACATTTATCACAAATCACCCTGATGGAGATGTGAACACTTCACAAGCTCACTCACTGACTGACAGTTTCCTGAGCTGCGTAACAGAAAGTGAGCTGCTGGACTGACAGTGAACTCGTCATTTATTTGTCACTGGGAACCTGGTACCTGCACAGGGTCAACATTTAGTCGAGCTATACTCACTGCATGTTTAAATTAGTCCTGTCAAGTCCAATTTTTTATGCAGTATTTTTCAAATTAAGTGGCTTTCTCAGCGGACATGTCAGCAATACCAAGATGTTTTTGGACAAGTGAAGTTGCTTTCACAATGTTGCACTTTATCTGGCATATTGTGCTGAGTGATGAGTGATGTGAGTTTGATTTCATAGTTTCCTTTAGTTTCCATAGTATCCATACTTTCCTGTTCTAAAATGTGGAAAATTCATAATGAAGACACAGCGTAGGTGTTTTCCTGACTTATTGAACTGAGCTGAGAGGAGTGGCGACTATCACAGAGCTGTCAGTAAGAATTAAGATGAATAAAACTAAGCAGCAATGAATATGGAAAGAAAGAACAAACAGTCAAATAAACAATTTATACATGCGGATGAGGGACGTTCACATATTAAAGATTCTTATCTGGCTTTTATTTGGTTGTTATTCCTCACAGCGCAGACTGCCTGTGACAGACGAAGAATTAATTCATCTATATTGCAATCAAAGTCACAGCACTGCGAAACGTTGTCGTTGACCTGTACAGATTGTGACACAATATAGAAAGGGATGAAGTATTGAACACAAAGATGATAGCACAATTTCTGTACTCCTGTAATAAATCATAATTTAAATGGTTTTGTTGCACACACAAATGCTTTATAAGAAGACTATGATTTAAAGTATGCTAAAATCAATACTAATCATTTAAGGTGAATACTAATCATAAAAGGTGAAACATACATGGGTTACTGCAATTCTGCAGCACATTTTCATACATTGGATATAATATTTTTTAAAGATTAAAACTGTATTAGTTATTTTTTTGTAGCACAATATCAGCAAATAAAATGTGGTGAATTATACTTAATTGATCTAATAAAGTAAAAAAATTCTTAAGAATGTGGTTTGAATTGGTGATCCAATTATATATATATATTTTCCTTTTAAAACTTATAAACTTACTCCAATAATGGAGTAATAAAATCAATAGTAAACACTTAAGTGTATAAAAGGACATGGGTCATTGCTGTTATGAATCACATTTAATAATATATAGGATAAAATATAACAAATAAAAATTATATTAATGCTTTTAGCACAATATCACAAGTAAAACAGGTGTGTTTTATTTTTTATTTATTTATTTATTTTTTTTTAATGACACAATCTTTTAGGAAGTGACATCATTATGTGACAGAAAACAACTCCACAAACAATATATAGTACACGCAAAAAAACACCAATACTTTTTAATTAATTCTGTATTTTTAGCAATTTCTCAGTAAAAATTGTTTCTGTAAAATTTTGAAGTTAAAGGACTGAAAAGGTAAAAAGTACTCCAATAATCTTTATTTACAATTTTATTTATTTATTGTATATATATATATATATATATTTTTTTTTTTTTTTTTTTTTTTTTTTTTTTACAGTGTATTAGAAAATTGATGTAATAATTTCTGTGATGCTTTGTAATATGTGTCACTCTAAAATACTCTATTCTGTCAAATAAATCAATATAATATTTGAAAAGCACATTCTAGTTCAAAAGCTACCCACATTTTCTTTATCATTTCTTGTCTTCTATCTACTTTCCTGTCAGTTAAAAGTAAAACGCCAAAAAAAAAAAAAAAAGTACACACTTTTTAAAGTACACGCTAAAATACAGTTGGGATGCAAATGTGCCATGTGTCATCTAGAGATAAAGTAGAATGGATCTTATGGGTCTCATTACTTCAGTGGCGACCGACGGCCGCAGTGTAAAACAGTTCCAGATCATTTATGTTTGAACATTTTTCGGTCACCGGCAAACAAAGAACTAATGGAATAATTATCGATGCGGCTTCGCTGATACACAGCGCTATCAGCAGCCAGCACACCTGAGATGCCCTTGTGTAATTTAAACTCATATCTAATCAGTCACCAGACTGTTGGAAATTAGTGTTTGCTTCACTTCATTAATATTCTGCCACTATCTGTCATGCTAAAGATGTTTTGGGTCCAATATGGGATCTCAAAAAATCCCATGGTTATGCAACTTTCCGCTTTTGAATATGAATTTTGACAACAAGGCGCTGACAAATCCCACAAGAGCTCTGGGTAACATAATGACAAAACAAAGCAGAGAAAACAACAAATGTCTAGTCATGCAGTTTGTGTTCAGACTTAACTGCTGAGACTGAAGTACGAGTAAATAAAGGACAAGCTTCCACATGGTTATAAGCCAGAATGGGTCACTGAGATGGATGGGAATTAGGGCTGTCATAATTATTGGAATCAAGACCGGGAATTCAATTTTAAAAATCAATTATATTTTGCTGATTATTGCTGCTGAAAATAGTCAATTATTGTTTTGGGCTGTACTAATCGGTTGGACCAGGAACAACGTTTGGAGTACTGTAGAATGCCAAAAGTTATAACAAATAAAGTAGAAGAATGCAAAAAAAAAAAAACTGTGTGAGGAACAAAAGGCGTTTGTGGTTGGCCAAACTGAACCAGGATTTCCAGAGCAAGAATCTTGACAACATTTGAGTTTGTTCACATCATTTCCAGTCAGGTAGGTAACATAGTAGGCTAACATCTTAATTAATACCTACATATGCTTACCTATAACTTTAGTTTGTCAAAATATTGCACCTTTTCCTGCTTACCAAGTCCTTCTTTATATGATATAGCAGCATCCACATGTTTTTTTTTTTTTCGTGGTTTAGACAGCATAAATTATCAGAACAACCTATTCAGTAGTACATTTACCGTGCAATCCGTGCTGTTGTTTCCATCTGAATACCGTCGATGTGACCGAGCATCCGGGTAACTGACCAAACCATGACATAAGTGCAAACCCACTAACAGACCTTTTTCCAAGGCTGAATAATATATTAAACCTGTTTAAAAATTATAATAAGGTATAATGCTGTTGTGAATTCACAAACGCTACGATTTAGTTAAATAAATATATGTTATGCAGGTTTAATACGCTTTACTAATTTACATGTGTGTAGGTTACGTATGTGCACGTTACAAAGGCTACGTTGACAGTAACGTTAAATGCTAAACTCCAACTGTTATCATTTACATGTGTGAAGCGTCTCAAACTCCATCTCTGCATATTGCTGTGAGTTTGGGTTTACTGTAAGGTTTGTCTGGAACCCAACATGTGCCATTTCATCGGATTTGTGAGGTAAATCATTTATAAACCTAACGTACACAAACACAGGTGAATACATTTCTAACCTTAAACATGCTTAGTTCATCACGATTTCAAAATAAAAGCTCAACCCCTCACTCTTTTACACATTTTATGTCCACATATTCAAGAAATTACAGCTGCTGTAACAATTCTGTCGTAAATAAATGGCCAAGTATTAAATATATAGTTGACATTTGAATTAAATGTTGTTTAGTCAATATTAAACAAGGATTAGATCATGCAGTAAGGTGTAAAAGTGTTGGCGCCGTCTGTAGTCATTTGTTATAATGCATAATGTACGTTTTGTTTAATAAAACCATATAATTACTCTCTTTCATTACCACAAAACAACAACAAAGCAAAAAATATATATACTTAAACTTACTCCGAAGATTTCAGACCTCCTTGTGCCAATGCAAACAGGGAGGGTAATTAACAAGAAGAAAATATACAAAGTTTAAGTTTGTCTTCCTCAACATTTGATATCAAACTCTTATTGCTGGCAGACGGCTGAATAATGTTACTGTAATATCACTCAGAGGAAGCAAAATGGCACAGATCATTCTTGCCGAGAGGCTCGACTGTAACTTCCTCATCCTGACCTCAGCATTTCTGTCTCGGAAACTTATTTACTGCTCCTCCAAGGACTTAATTACCAACACGACCAAGAACAATAAAGTCCCTGCAAACAGTTATAACTGCTGGCTGATAAGGCCTGCACATTCATCAAAGAAAACCCTCAATTAAGTCATACTCTTGACTTTATAGGCGTTCATCGTGCAGAAAACGGCTTTTGTGCAGGCCATTACCTGTTAATAGGTCAGTCACTACTTTTACTGCTCTGACACCGCGACTGGCACGAGTAAAGCAAAATGATATTTAGGTAATATAATGTGTGAAATAGCTGGCTGACTGAGGCATAAATAGCTATTTGATGTATGAATATATCGACTGTCGTAATACATTATTATGACACTCTCATTTTCAGACTGTAGGTAGGTGGTGTGAAATTGAATAAGCATACAGTAAAAACGCTACTTGTAAATGGTCTATAATATTACTTCTGAGTGCTGAATGTTTTTTTCTGACCAAATAAATTGGAATATAAAGGCATTTTTTTACTTAATTGTTTTGTGGATGGAAATTTGGATGGTTGAGGTCTTAAAAAACAATTTTAAAAGTGCTATTTTTGGACTGAACATGTAAAGAATTATATAAATATAGTGTTGAAAAACATATGGAAGTCAATGGGGACCAAAACCTGTTTGTTTGCCAACATTCATCAAAACAGTTATCTTTAGTGTTCAAAAAATGAAATACATACAGATTTGTAACAACTTTAGTGTGAGTAAATGATGACAAAATTTAAATTTGGGAGTGAACTATCCCTTAAATTACTCATAACAAATCACCTTTGTATACACACTTTATTAGATTGCACAAGCAAATAAGCAGCTTTTTGTATCTGTAGGAACACACACACACACAAATATGGCATAATAAATCATATATGTGTTGTGACTGATAATCTATGGCTTGCATAGATCATGGTGGTGTTCCTGTGGATGGCAGAGCTCCAGGCGGAAGGCAGCCAGAGGGTCATCAATATCCATTGCAGTTCAGAGGATCAGGGGAAGGAGGGCTGTTTCTGTTCTTCAGCTACAGACA
The DNA here is from genome assembly GCF_022985175.1 of Labeo rohita. Lineage (NCBI taxonomy): Eukaryota > Metazoa > Chordata > Actinopteri > Cypriniformes > Cyprinidae > Labeo > Labeo rohita. The sequence goes on from NC_066881.1 coordinate 30,437,553, forward strand.
GGAGCACAGGTGCCTAATGCGACCCAAAACATTCAATGTAAATTTGTCAGAGTGAGTGTGTGCAAAATCAGCATTCTGTGCTGTTTTCCTTCATACAGTATAAATAATATCTGTTCCTATACCAACAACACTATGTTTTTTAGTTCTTGTAAGGAACAAAATGTAGAATATACTATCCTCAACACCTCACATAACATGACAATATAAACACCACAAACAAACACACACATATCTGCTACACGTACACACAGCAAATTTTACATATACATATGTGCAATTCACTTTTATCCAAGGATACTTACTGTACACATTTGAGGTGTACATTTGGATAAGTTTATGTTTCCCTTGAATTTATTTTATTTTATTTTATTAAATATTGAGTTAATGTAATTAATATGGTTATTTTATTGTTTAAACAATGACATTTAACTAAAAATGTTCAGTGAAATGATTAAAAAATATATGTAACCACCTACAGTGGTTAGGTTTAGTTTAGTGGCTGTAAAATGTGACAATGTAAACACAACATAAAGGATTCATACATTGTTACGAATACGAATGTGGTATGAATACCTACAAATTATTATTAGAGTAGGCCAAAAATAAGACATTTTTTTTTACAAACTCAAAAACAAAGTAATTTTTATATATAAAATTCCTTTGTTTTTGAGTTTGTATTTTTTATTTTTTATTAGCAAATACCATTGATTTAAAGTGAATTTTTGTAGTAGAAAGACTGAAAAAAATGATAGGTGTTGAATGATAGGATAAATGGATAGATATAAATAAGTAGATTTAAAAAGTATTTTCTTGTAAAACGTAATGCAGTAATCTTTATTTACAACTTTAAAAAACATTTTTTACAATGTAAATGAATGCTCTAAGATTTGAACCTGATAAACTTTTTCAGATTCTACTAGACTTCATTCAATAGTATTCAGCCCAGAAGATTTGCAGACACATCTTTTTGTGTATTATGCGTAAAGCAGGATTTTAACGGGCTGTGGGCACCCCGTAACGGGCTGTGGCCGCGCTGGGTAACCACAAGGCATCCTCACAGGGCAGTGGTGAACAGAACCCAATAAGAATGTTGTAGAACAGACAAGGGTCATGACAGTCTAAATGAGATGCGGTGTATAATAGTCCTGAGGGATCAGTGCACTGGTACATTTATCTGGAGACAGCACCTTAAGAATCAGCCTCTGCATATTAAGCACATAATTATGGGAAAGCAACAAGAGGCAAAATCCATAATAGCAGCATAAACAGTCTAAGACTGGAAACTAGAATTATATGCAAATTAGATGCCGCTATTTAATGTTAGATTCATTGAGTCATCATACAAAGTAGTTTATTCATTCTGCTGCCTTTATAAAATGAGCTCACAAATAGCCTGCACTGTTTTAGCTTTAATGTTGTTGTGCTGCAGTGTACACCGTTGCTTCGCAGTGATTGTTTTCATTGCTTATTTTAAACACATGCACAGACAATAAAGTGCATTAATAATAACTTAGTAAGTGCTGGGACTGAGTCAAGATTTTCTAACTGTAGAGTCAAATTTTAATAGCATATACAGTGGCTTGCAAAAATAGCTTCCTCAGAGGGAATTCAGAAGGGCCGCATATCGGTCCCTCGAGGGACCGTTTTCCGTTTTCCCACGGGAAGCCCCAGCTCTGCCCCGTGATTGTCTTTCAAGGCTGTAGTGATCATCTGACCACATGTTCAGTTTTCTTTGGTGGATTCTGGTTGTGCTGTTTAAGTGTTTTGAAGGCCTGTGGCTGTTTTATGATAGTTTTATGTTCTTAAGTATCTTAGTTTTATGATTTTATTTTGATACAGTCATGTAAACAGTTTTATAATTAAATAGATTTTAAAATGGAATTTATTTAAATTTTCTGCATCATTACTCCAGTCTTCAGTGTCACATGATACTTCAGAAACCATTCTAATATGCTGATTTGCTGCAATTCTTTGTAAAACAGTTATGCCAGTCAGTGTCACTTTTAATCATTTTAATGCATTCTTGCTGAATAAAAGTATTTCTTTAGTGTTGCAGTGTGTTGCAACACTTAAGACATGTTGCACTTTATATAAAAAAAGTTAAAATTTAGTTAGCCTTTACCTGCCAATCTCTAGCACATTTTCTGCATAGTAGGTTATAGGTTAATTATAGGATGATTTATAGGATAATTGTAAGTTATAGGATAATTATCCTGTTTGTAAATATGAAACATACACAAATGAAAACTCTATCTATAGCTTTTTAAAGAAGCCGATATGTATAGTGCCTTGCGAAAGTGTTCACACCCCTTTATTTTTTCGCATTTTGTCACGTTTTATACCTTATGTTAAACTGCTTTAAATTACTTTTTTTCCCCCACATTAATCTAAGCTCCATACACCACAGTGACTAATTTATTAGAAACTAATTTATTAGAAATAAAAAATGAAATGATTCCATTGCATAAGTACTCATACTCTTTTCTGGGGCAGTTCAAATTTAATTCAGAAGCATTCAGATCGCTTGCAGATGTTACTACACTTTGAGTACAGTTAACCTCTGGCAAATTCAATTAAATGGGTGTGATCTGAAAAAAAAAATCTTAATAAAAGGTCTAACAGCTAAAAATGCATATCAGAGCAAAAACCAAGCCCTGAGGTCAAAAAAACTGCCTGCAGAGCTCAGAAACAGGATTACGTCAAGCCATTTGGGGAAGAGTTCAGAAAAAGTTCTGCATTGATGGTTCACAGAAGCATGTAGTCTCCTTTACCCTTAATGGACGAAGTTTGAAGCAACCTAGACTCTTCGTAGAGCTGGCCTCCTGGCCAAACTGAGCAACTGATGGAGAAGAGCCTTGGTTAAACAGGTGAACATTCTGCAAACACTCACCGCTAAGTACTGAGTTAAATACTTATGCAGTGTACTTATTACATGTACTTAAATCACCTTGTTGCGAAAATTTGAGTGAGCTCAGGACAAATTTATAAGCGAGTTGGATATACCAAATGGGGTTCTTTCTAAATACATGCTCAAATGACAGAAACATGCACTGATTTTTACCATATGATGCAGTTTAGTTTTGAAGGAAAACGTTTCAAAAACACCAACATAAGCACAGAATGACAGCTGACATGAGACAAACTGCCCATTATAGTCTACAAATATACAACATCTCCATTTCTAGTGACTGATGTCAGTGAGGACAAACAGAGGTGTAAGATTGACAGATCTTGCACCTTACAAATATCAAGGGCATCAGCGTCTCCTCTGAACTCTGTTCTGTGTGATACATAGACTCTCTTTCCCACCCCAAAGACAAAGTTTGATGAATGAGGTGCTCTGAGATTCTGCGCGGTCGATCTGTTTCAGAGGACAGTGGAAGCTCTGATCCAAAACCATGTCCTTTCAGATGCAACGAATCTACTGCTTGTTTCTCCATTCAGTAATTCAACACTCTCAGTAATTCGTGACATTTACAACTCAAGAACATTCACGATATAAAATACCATAAAACACTGATTTTTCGCTACTACTTTTTTTGCTTCAAGATGCGAGTGGCGACCAAGAACTAAAATGGTTTGTCATACAAAAGTTGAAGCAGTTGTTCTTAAAATCAATCAATGAAACTTATTTTTACCATAAATTGGCTCAAAATATGCAAAATGAACATGAAATAACATGACAAGGAAAATAAAACTCTTTTAGTTTTTAAATGATTTCTAAATTTTGCTAATTGCATGCTCTCAGCAGCAAGTAATTTGCAGTTTTTCCTGTATTTAAGGAAAGACAGTACAAGCAAAAATGCACTGGTCAGTTTTGAGATTTTGGCATTTTCAAAACATATTGTAATCATGTAAACTGTTTTATAATTAAATAGATTTTTTAAAATGTGATTTAATGGAAAACAGTGATGTGTTGGAACAGCATTTATTTAATATATTTTTGTAACAATGCCAAAGTGTCACTATTAATCATGTTAATGCATTCTTGCTGAATAAAAGTATTTCTTTAGTGTTGCAGTGTGTTGCAACAGTAAAGAAGTGTTGCACTTTATATAAAAAAGTTAACATTTAGTTAGCCTTTACCTGCCAATCTCTAGCATGCTCTCAGCAGCAAGTAATTCGCAGTTTTTCCTGTATTTAAGGAAAGACAGTACAGGAAAAAATGCACTGTTCAGTTTTGAGATTTTGGGATTTTCATAACATGTTGTTTCAGACTAGTGGAAAAAAAAAAAAACATACATTTCTAAGTGTTTATTCTATTGTGCTTTATCTGTTTGCATCTGAAGATTTTAATTACAATACTTATTAAGTTCTTATTTATAAGAAGTTGATATTGTGTTATATTTTAAACACAATAGTATGTGTTTTTGCTCAAATTTGCAGAGAACATATTACCTTGAAAGCCATAGCAGAATTGTTGTGCATCTCCAAGCAACACAGTGGTGTTTAGTTTCCGAATGACTCCGCGTTTTGAACTAATCGTGTGAATCAGTGATTCAAAGGCCCATTCATAAAGAAAGCCATTTGCTAGATTTTATTTTATTTTATTTTATTTTATTTTATTTTATTTTATTTTATTTTATATATTTTTCTGGATGTTTGCTGTTTTTTTCTGATTCATAGAGTGATTAGATATTCAAAATCCCCCTAGTAAAAATCTTTAACTGTAATATGTCAACGAAATGAAAAAAAAAGAATTTTGAACCTAGCTTTATCCAATGCTAATTTTCTCTTTTGGAAATGCATGCAAATTTGTGCATATTTAATATAATGCATAATTTCCATAACATTTAAACATAACATTTCAGTAAGTGCAATACAAAAAAATGCAATTAATTAATGTAATCAAAGCTGTGGAAGTATGGTGATGTTGCGTTTAAGTAAAGTTCTTTGAAATGGATTATTTGAACTTATGTAAAGTTATATTTTTCTGATAATATGTTTTTAGATTTTACGTTTTTATATTTTATATATATTTTTATGTTTTTTACTCTATTCACATATGGTCTCTTGCCTTAATTCAACCTGCAACCCATTTTCATTCACAACCCAACAACTGAGAACCGCTGCTAGACAACTCAACAAATGAAATAAAACGTTATAAAGATCGCATTCTCTGTTGATCTAGCTGTGACTTTCTGTTGCTGCTACACATTGATGTAGCCTTGTTATGAGACCTTGAAATAATGGTATACCATTAAAGCGGCATTATATGACAACAACCTCAAGGAAATTGTAAAGCAATGCAAGTGTTGTATTCGGCTCTCTTATTTGTAATTACTGACACAATGACAGATGGTGATGCTCCTCGGGCCGTGTGGTATTAGTATGCTGGCCTCAGGATAGCCCATCACATTATCACGTTTTCAGAGCTATGCAACTGGGTCTTTACTGCTGCACTTGTCAAGTGAAGAATTAAACACAGCTTCCAAATGGCCAAATACTCATATAACGAGAAATGAGACGGCTAGAGGCAGAAGAAAATAGCTTAAAATCTCAACTTCTAGACATAAGCATTATGCACTGGCTCACACTCAAATAATAGTGATATGTGAACGGCATACAGTGCGCAATTTTATATAGCATTTCTAAATATAGTCTAGAAACAAGTAAAAGGTACTGGTCTAATGATGAAAGATTTGAGATCTCATATAGATTTGAAACAAAAAGTATAAATTATAAACTATTACATGGTTTGTAATGAAATAACCACACAGATCTTACAAAGCTTTTTTACGATGCATAACCATATCTGCATATAATTTACATATGCATAATGCCGTCCAGAAATTTGACACTACCAGTATTACAAACTAGGAAACACATCAACTAGGAATGTTCATCACATTTTACACTTTCATAAATAAATAAATAACACAGCATTGCATCTTAAAAAATCAATTTGATGTTGCATTCAAAAATAGCAATTCATTTATTATTTATTTGTTAATTAATTTTTTTTTAGTTCAAAAATATTAACTCCATCACATACAGTTTTTTCAATAAACAAAAATGAAGAATTTTCAAATTATATACATTAATTTGGATGTAGTAAAACACCCATAGCAGAAAAAAAACATCTGGGTCATGTTTTCATTTTAAGGAAAGGAGGAAAGGACATGACGTGTGGCCAAGTATGGTGACCCATACTCAGAATTTGTGCTCTGCTTTTAACCCATCCAAGTGCACACACACAGTAGTGAGTAGTGAACAAACACACACACACACCGTGAACACACACCCGGAGCAGTGGGCAGCCATATTGAGAGGAGAGAGCACTGTTTATTCACTCCCCCCACCTTCAATCCCTGCCGGACCTGGGACTCGAACCCGCAACCTTTCGGTTACAAGCCTGACTCCCTAACCAGAAATAATGTTTTTCAGATTTCAAGGTTGTGTCATAAATTAATGTCTTCAGAATCATTCATACATATAAAAATGGGCTGAGAAATAAACAAATAGTTGTAAGCTGGCTCAGAGGAATACAGATATTAGGTCTTTGTGGCAGTTCTTCTGGTGAATAGAGGATAATACAAGACTTCTCCACCTTCCAAATGGTTTCTGAAAACACTAGAGCAAAACAGACTCTATTTTTGAAATCAGCACCCCAAAATTAGTATGAAGCAAGTATTGGATTTCATTTAGCAGGATATGTCATCACTTATGTATTTTTAATATCTGGAAACAAAGATTTTCTTTTTTTAGTGTAAAAACATTAATATCAGCAGGTCACTAAAAATAAGACTGCAAAGTACGAGCTTTCCATTTTACAGTGTTTTATTTTTTATTTTTTCATAATGTTGGGAACTCTACAGATGGATTATCATTGTTATCGTGGTTAAGTGGGACATGCAACATATTTTTATGCTGTGCTGTACATGAGAAAAGAGTGCACCTGCATGGATCTGTACAGTACTGAGTCATCAGATCTATTTAGACAGCAAAAAAGAGACTTTCCACACAGTTCAACCTCTTAGCATGTCCGGCAGGGTATGGCACTATAGCGAGTATAAGGAAAAAGGCCCTGCAAATAAAACTAATTTTTTTTTCCTTCATCATAATATGCTTTGCAATCATTAAAAATCCTTAAATGGCAACTTTAGCTCTGTTGTACCCTAAAACAACAGCCTAACAACTGCTCTTTAAGAAAAACAATCAACACCAGGTTAAAAGTGCTAAATGAACACTCACTAATACGTTGGTTGGCATAAGGAAGCAAAAATTCCACATGGACTATATCACACCAATTACTTTTTAACAGCACAGTTTTTGCTGCGCACTAAATTTACGGCAATGCCTCATTAGGGGCCATTTTAACTCCCCGCTGTCGTCCCTTTTTAACTTTAATGAAGACTGTCTGATTAGATTGGAAGCTATAAATATGGGTATTCGGACGGTTAAGCCACACTTTAAAATGTCTGAATGTCATTACTTTGACAAAATATCAAACCAAGTGGCATTTATTTTAAAGACTGACAGCCAATGCACACTTTTCAAACAAACACACACAAAAAAAAGTTTTGTTAAAATGATAAAACAATAGATACAGTTTTGATCAAAAGTTGATCGATTGATTGATTAAGTCATTGCTTGTTTGAGTATTTATTTAAATGCTGTTCTTTTAAACAATCAAAACATTTTTGGGGAAAATTATGTTTCCACTGTTCCAATGTTTCCAATGTTTATTAAGCAGCAAATCAGCATATTAGAATGATTTTGAGACAACCATGTGACACTAACGACTGGAGTAATGATGATAAAAATACAGCTTTGATCACAGGAATAAATTAGGTTTTAAAATATATATTTAAATAGAAAACAGTTATTTGAAATTGTAATATTATTTGATTTGTTACTGTATTTTTGATCAAATCAATAAATATAGGAGTTATTTCAAAATCTTTATATACCTTTATTATGTTACCACTCTTTTGATATTTCGTTATGCAATAAACATTTCTTCTATAAAAAAACATTTTTAACCAATATTTTCATATTTCTCTTTTCTTTACAATTATATTTTCGTTGTCTGTTTATAATACTGTAACGAAGGCGCTGAGGCGGCGTTAGAATCCATATGCAGAGGTTTATTGTACAAAGCAGCAAACATACACGTAAAACCAGGCAATGGGTCGTTAACCAGAAAGCAGTCCACTCTTTCGACAGTCCAAGGGTAATCCGTAAATCGTAGTGAGAAAGCCAGGCAATAAGGTCAAACCTTGATATCAGTCCACACAGTTCAACAATCCAGAAAGGGTAATCCAAGAAATCGGTAGTCAGAAAACGAGGCAGAATCATACACGTGCAAACAAATCAGAGTAATCAGAAAACGCTTGGTAAGGCAGGAAAACTGGCAATAATTCGCAATGTGTGAGCACATGGTGAGTCCTTAAATACTGCCAAACAGGAAGTAGCAGTAGAAGCAGCAGAGGGAGCGCGCAGTCAGTATTCGGGTGATGGCTCCCTCTGCTGGCTTGGCATTACAAATACCCACTACAAAACATAGAAATAAACATAAATAAATAATGTATTTTCATATATTTATATCATACACTTACAACCACACCTGTAAGACATAATACCTAAAAATAATGAATAAATAAATAGTAAATAAACTACACTACCAGTCAAAAGTTTCTTAACAGTAAGATTTTTAATGTTTTTTGAAGAAGTCTCTTCTGGTCACCAAGCCTGCATTTATTCGGTACAAAGTACAGCAAAAACAGAAACATTTAGAAATATTTTTACTATTTAAAATAACTGTTTTCTATTTGAATATAATTTAAAATCTCTTTTTTTCCTGTGATTTCAAAGCTGAATTACTCCAGTCACATGATCCTTCAGAATCCATTCTAACATTCTGATTTGCTGCTAAAAAAACATTTATTGTTATTATTATTTTGAAATCAGCTAAATAGAATTTTTTCATGTTTCTTTGATGAATAGAAAGTTCAGAAGAACAGTATTGAACTGAAATAGAAATTTATTGTAACATTATAAATGTCTTTATCATGACTTTTGAGCAATTTAAAGCATCCTTGCTAAATAAAAGTATTAATTTCTATAATTTCTTCAAGGAATCAATTATATTTTTTTATCAGTTATTTTAAATAGTAATAATTATGTAATACTTCATTATCATTAAGATAACACATAAACCCTTTTATGCAAATTCAAAAACAGTTGTGTATACTGTTTGAAATGATATTGCGATGCTTTGTGGTTTACATTTATAGTTGATTTGATAAACTATATCTGTAAGACACCTGTATGAAGTCATACATCCACTGAACAATCAACTTTAGACCGGTTGGTGAAAAGTCACTGCAAAATGTAGTTAAAAGTAGTTAATTCTGGCAAAATCTGCAGTAATTGAGCTCAGCACCGCTTGATTTGATATTTCATGTAATGCAATGGCATTAAGTGTGGTTTAAGTGTCCAAATGTTTTTTTGGGGTCACTGTACATGAAATGGCTTTTAATTTGCTTTTATGTACCGCCAGCGTATGGAGGACAGGTGTGCATGCAGATGCTCGTGCTAATGCGGATCGCACCAAAAAAAGCCTCTTTAATGACTCCACGGCTGTGTGCATTTGTTTTAAGATGTGTCTGTTGGATCGAAGAAGGCTCTCTTGAGGATGAAACAGTTCTGTGGTCTTTGTGTAAAAAGGGAATGTGACAGCTGTACAGTTCCCATGGTCCACGGCACATCTTTATATTCTCACACATATGCTGTACGATATACACTCACGGAATGTCGATGCCATTTCCTGTCCCGCGTCCTATTTATATCAGTCTCTATGGCCATCTGCACAGGGCACCATTATTCCTGGTCACTCTGCATTTGGGATGCTCGTTACCGTGGCGCTGGTTGGGGGGGATGTTGCTAGGCAGTGGACCCCAGAGACTGCATTGTCCAGATGCTGCTGGCTTTCCCAGGCTGCCTTCTCTCCAACCAGAAGGAACACTACGCTCTCATTTCTGAAGTGTGTTACTGCATCTGGGGTGCTCGAAACAGCAGGGCACACACGAGCACACAGACACACACGCTTGCACACAAAGTTGACAAACTTTACGTTCCAGCACTGCGGAAACTAGGATGGTCTGATTTTTTACAAGTTCAAATTTTCCTAAAGTTTGTTTGACACTTTGTAAATATGAAGCAATATTATTTGGACCATTTTCTGTATGTTGAATTACCCTGTTACATACTGTATACAGTTTCTCCAAAGCAAACTCAGCCTCTATTTTCTATTCAGTGTATTCTACATCTGTTTGAACTTTTCAAGGTCAGTGTTTATGGTCAGTTTAGGTTCGTTTTTATGATTAAATTACATAATTAAAAAACTGACAATTAATATTCCAAAATGTAAATACATTTAAATAAAAAATTGCATTCCTGCTAAATAATTAATATCCGTATAGAAAATATTCAGAAAAAAAAGTCTTTATTCTCTGTTCAGTCTAATCTGCTTCTAAATAATAATAATAATAATAATAATACAATTTATTAATGAAATTATATTAGTATCAAACTTAATGATAGTAATATTATTTATTTTTTAAATTATATTAAATATAAATAATTCCTTAAAACAGTTACACCAGATGAATATTATAATGTGCAAAAATTATGTTTTGTGCATTTATCCACAAAGAGAAAATTTTGTTGGTCAATGACTGCTCATTTTTTAATTAAATATAGTTGTAAACTTTAAATATTTTCTTTCTCACAGATGTATCTTTTAAAATTATTTAAAATAAAAATGGACAAACAAAGTAATTGCTGGTATGCAGTAGCTGTAAAGAAGATCATTTGTTCTTAAGTCATTTAAAAAAATTAAGATTGAATATGTTGACTTGGTAAATCTGAGCAAAATGTAAGTAATTATTGAGATCACAGAGGTTTTTCTTTTCTCAGGAGACCAGGTTATAGTTAACTAAAACTAAAGCCATAAATAATAATAATAATAATAAAAATAATAATAATAATACATTTTCATTCCTTAAACATAAACAGAAATAAAATAGGAACAAAATAATAGTATTAGAAAATATATATACAAATATTTAAATTATTAGCAAATTAAATAGCTTAAATAAAAATACAATAATAATTTTTTACTTAGTGTAATTTGATGTACTACAGCTAAAATAAAAATGTAAAAAGATCTGAAAAATGAAAAAGATTTTATTTTAAAAAATTACATTAAAATCTTGGATTTAAGATTGGAGATATCTTGGTAAATCTGAGCACAGTTTGAGACATTATTGAGATCACTGGGGTCTTTTTCTTGTTCTCAGGAGACCAGGTTATTGTAGTTAACTAAAACTAAAGCCATAACACACACACAAAAACAAACAAACAAACAAACAAACAAACAAACAAACAAACAAGCAAAAAAAAACCATAATAATAATAATAATAACCATTGCCATTACATAAACATAAACAGAAATAAAATTAAATACAATGATACAAATAAATATATATAAAATAATAAATATTATAAATGAATAAAATAAAAATGAATAAAAACTAGACATAAAACCTAAATAAAAATTTTATAAAAAGAAAATGTATATATACATGTATTTTTAAATTATGTTGCTAAATAGCATCTAATTTATACTAAAGAAGTTTGACAAAATGTATCCTAACCAGCGTCAACATAACAAATTCAAAAGAACTTTTGACCTTACCAGCAGTGATGGGACATCCTGTCAGTCATGCTGGGTAGCCCCGCCCACCAGGAAATCTCATTGGTTCAAAACCAAACTCTTCATAACTCTCTATTAAACATCAGATATTTTCTGATTGGCTGTGATTGTGTCACACCATGAAGCAGTCAGTAAAAACTTGTTGCGTTGTGCCTTATTTTTCTCCATTTGCTCTCCTGTTCATCTCTCTGCTAGGAAAAACAATTAAGATATTAAAGAAACGTTCTCGTGGGATTGGCTTCACTAAACATCACAATGACTTTAAAACAGTTCCTTGTCAGCATTAGTTTGGCTCTGATCCAGAGCGTGGCGGCCGGTAGTCGCCTCCCGTTGAGTGTGCCAGAGACTGTCACCCCTGCTCTGTTAAGTCCAGAAATGTCTCAGGAAAGGAGAGAAGACAGCTGTCTACCTCACTTTCTTTCTCTCGGCTTCTTCTCTTTCTCCAAACACTTCTCATAAATATTCAAACCTTTCGGTTTGCGTGTGTCCCGGGCCGTGCCACCCATTGTTACACTCGCAGGTGAACATACCCATACTGACAATCCAACACCTCTCGCTCAATTCTTCCTGTCCTTTTTCCATCTGTTGTCTGCTTTTCTAAGGGAGTTACTCGTAAGGTTTCAGGGAAAGTCATCTCTGTCCTGCTATAAATGACACTGACTGGGGGTCAATTTGACTTATCAAGGTCAGGTTTTATTTGATTAAATGATTAAATTTCATAGTTTTAAATTGCTATTTTAAATCAAAATTCAAAAATGTTTAAATCGAAAACTGACAAGTAGAAATCAAAATATTTAAATGCATTTAAATACAAAATTGCATTCCTGCCAAATAAATAATATCCATATAGAAAATAATCAGAGAAAAACACACATTTATGTATAAATTGATATATTTGTCCTGATCCATCAACTTTGAACGCAGTAAACATTTTTTATATTTTCAAATAGCATAATTGCATTTTAGTTTAGGGTTTAGTAATTTAATGTGCTTTTTATGTGTCATTTTCAGTCTTCTGTTTAGCTTTATTTAAGTTTGTTTCAGTTTTAGCAATTTTAGTACTTAATCCTAAATGTATTTTTATTTTAGTTAATTTGTCAACATTTCTAGTTTCTATTTTTATCTAATATTTATTTTATTTTATTTCAGCCTTATTTTAACTACTGTTAAAATAACATTTAATAGTTTTCATTTTAGTTTTCATTTTAAAACCAGTATTGCTACACTGAAAAAAATGACCATTTTTATTCAGAAATTGCTAGTAAATTTCACAGATAATTGCAAAGAAATTACTCTGAATTAAATTAGAATAAATTTTAAGTAGAATGTCTTTTGTTCCTTTTTTCTTGTAAAATTTACTGTTTACTCCAATAATTGTTTTATTTCCAACTTATTTATTTATTTATTTATTATTATTCTTTTTTTCAGTGATACACTATGATAAAAATTAAAGTCTCAGCCAACATTGTAATTATTTTACACAAAAGATGGGTATAGAAACAATAAAATTGTGATATTTACTGCTTTGTGCATAAAACTCCAAATGTGCTTGGCTTGTGAGTCAAAATGATGGAGCAGGTCACAAATGTAGTATTCAGCATTGAAAAAGTATCAACAAAGTAGTTAAAAAAATAAAAAATAAAAACAGACTACTTCATCCAATATATGTGTGTGCTATGTATTCAGCTTAGCAACATGTTAATATTAAACTGTATTGGAAATAGTTTTGAGCCAAACCACCTGTGTGGGGCTCGGATGCTGCCTTAAAGGGTGGCTGCCTATGAAGGGAGCAAACAGTGCTGCAGGTTCACTAGATTTTGGAACAGAGCTGTAGTGAGGCAGAATGGAGGATGACAGGGGCTAACGGGGGCCTGACGCTGTGGTTGACTAGCTGGTTCTGTAGGCTATAAATCATGTCGCAGGATTGTTCATCTGGATGCTTCTGCTCTGCCATACACAAACGAAGATGCCCAACAACGACTGGAGGAATTTCACTTCTCTTCATTTACATATCCCTCTCGCTCTCCCTCATCCTCTCGCACGCTTTGCATTCCCTTTCCGTCTGTTCTTCCCTTAATTTGTTTTTGTGTCTCTTTCACAGTTTAATGAGATGTGGACAGGATGAGTCTGTCCGTGTTTTTCTGTTGTAGTCATCTAATGGGTTGTTTGCACTACTTCAGCTTATAAAAGCTGTTAGATCTGAACCTCAGTATTCACTGCCAATGCTACTTTGAAGAAAGAGTATTCAACACCCTCGCTTCTGTCATATTTTGTTTTCATTTCACCTCATCTTTGGTGTTTTCCCTCTAAACATCTTCAATTATTTGTGATCTAGTGCTTTAGTAACACATACTGTAGGAAAGAAAAAATCAAAGTAAATCTCTTTAAAATCTCAGTTGATAACCCACAATATTAGACCACTGAAGTTTCCTGCTTCTCAGATGTTTCGCCTGAGAAATAGAAGCAGTAATCTCAGATGTCTTCACAATATGTACACAGAAACCGAATGATCAGCACTGTTACACTACCATTCAAAAGTTAAGAACTGGCATGATTTTTAATGTTTTTTGAAGAACTCTCTTATTAAAACTGCATTTATTTGATCAGAAATACAGTAAGAACAGTAATATTGTGAAATATTATTACAATTGCTGTTTTCTATTTGAATATATTTTAAAATGTAATTTATTACTGTGATACAAAGCTGAATTTTTAGCATCATTACTCCAGTCTTAAGTGTCACATGATATCATTTTAAAATGCTGATTTGTTGCTTAAAGGGGTCATCAGATGCCCATTTTCCACAAGTTGATATGATTCTTTAGGGTCTTAATGAAAAGTCTATAATATACTTTGGTTAAAAATTCTCAGTGGTAGAGTAAAACAACACCCTTTTTACCTTGTCAAAATCAGCTCTGCAAAAAGCATCCCATTCTGCTCGAGGCTGCTTTAAATGCAAATGAGCTCTGCTTGCCCCGCCCCTCTTCTCTCTGTGGAGTGACGAGCATGTTTACTTTAGCCGCATTTAGCTGCTAAACTTGCAAACTAGCACATTATTATGGAAAGATGATCGCAAAGATTCATAAAAAAAAAAACCTTATACTCACTTCTGCTGTAGGTGAAGCTGGATCATGAATGATTTGCGCGAACATAGATGGATATATGTAGATCAGGAGGCACATTCCCTTCACAAACAGACGTAATTCACTGCATCTTCAGCTGCTCAGATGTGGGGAGTAAATGACGACCACTACGTTCATTATTACATCCAGCAACACAACACCTCAGTCGCTCAATCTAAGATATTCTAGTCTAACTTACATCCCTGCTCCAACATCGAAACAGTGGAGGTCGGATTTTGACAGCTGATCTGAGGTAAGACGCTGATGTCAATCAACTATCGTGGGAGCGGCCTCTGTCGGTGTGACGCCACAACGACAGACATCTGAGAATGGCTCGATTTGATAAAGGGAATATTATTTTTACAGATTAATTAAAAACCACTCCATGGATTTTTATCATTATAGGGTAGATTTGTACATACACTGCCAACACAGAATAATGTTCAAACAACATGTATAAGTGAACTTAGCCTCCGATGACCCCTTTAAAAAACATTTCTTATTGTCAGCACTGAAAATAGTTAGAAATAGAAAGTTCAGAAGGTCAGCATTTATTTGAAAGTGAAATATTATATAATATTATAAATGTTTGTACTGTCACTTTTGATTAATTTAAGGCATCCTCGATAAATAAGTACAAATTACTTCTAAAAGGAAAAGCTTTTATTTATGACTCGCTTATGACTATTTTTTATAGAAAATAAAAATAAATTTCTCCAGAAAGAAAATGTTTTCAAATGTAAATGTCAAAAGTGATGCTTACATGGCAAACTGAGGCTCGAATAAAGGGATAGTTTATACGAAAATTAATATTTTGTCATCATTTACTCACCCTCGTATCATTCCAAATCTGTATGACTTAGTTTCTGCTGTGGAACACAAGATATTTTGAAAAAAGTGCTTTTTTTTTGGTCTGTTGTGTTGATAAGTATGACGAACATGTTTTGAAATTAGAAAAATGGTCCAAAGCAAGTTCTCTGTGATTGATTGTAAATTGATTGTAAATAGTTTTTTTCTTGTAATGTGGATTTTATCTGTAAGCAAGCAAATCAGAGGTAATATTTGCTAAGGAAACCGTTAGCCAAGGTGTTTTACAAAGAGAGAAAATGTTTTAGGGTATAATATTATAGCTTGATTTGGGCGAATAACATCTGAGCATCTAAACAAAGATCAATTGATAAGTTGTATGATCTAGCATTTAGGAGGAAAGCTCTGGCTATAAGTGGAGATTCAACACACCCTCTGAACTATGCTTTTGAATTGTTACCATCTGGACGCCGTTATAGGACAATGAAAGCAACCAAAGCAATACATAAACAAACCTTTCTGCCATATGCAGTAGGTCTTTTAAAGGGGTGGTCTAATGGATCTTTTCAAAGCCTTGATTGTGTTTATGGGGTGCAAAGCAACATGTCTTCATGCTTCGTTTTTAAAAAAATCGCATTATTTTTCAAATATTTTACCTTTATTTTACACTGCTTTTCAGCTAGCACAAAAATGGCCGGACAATTTCCTGTTTCTATAAAGGCCCTCCCTCAGAAGTTCGCAATGGGCTCTGATTGGTTAGCTGGCCGAGTGTGTTGTGATTAGCTAAACCGCCTCTAGTGCGCGTCTAAACATCCCGCCCAAAAGTTAAAAAGGTGAAATCGTATTATATGACCCCTTTAAATAAAGGGTAGGACTGGGTTTAGTAGGGGTGAATGTATTAAGTATTTATTTGATGTGTTGTGTGAATTGTAGGGATATGTGGAATTGTATTGTCATTGTTGCATGTAAGTGAGACCAAAGACCAATTTTCAGCCAAGGTTGAACCATAAAGTATAACTAACTAAACTACAATTAAAGTCAACGGGGTCCAATGTTATTTTAAACTCTGATATTTCTCACAATATAATATAAGGGATAATTAATTCAAAAATGAAAATTCTGTCATTAATTAATCACCATCATGTCGTTCCAAACTTCTAAGACCTTTGTTCATCTTCGGAACACAAATTAAGATATTTTTAATGAAATCCGAGAGCTTTCTGACCCTGCATAGACAGCAGTGCAACTACCATGTTCAAGGCCCAGAAAGGTAGTAAGGACATCGTTAAAATAGTCCATGTGACATCAGTGGTTCAACCATAATATTATGAAGCTATGAGAATACTTTTTGTGCACAAAGAAAACAAAAATAATGACTTTATTCAACAATTTCTTCTCCTTCGTGTCAGCCTTCAACGCATGTTCAAAGCTCTCAGATATCATCAAAAATATATTAATTCACAAGTGCACGCTTACTTGTAATTAGCCAGAGTATAGTAATGCAGATTTGACATGCTGTCCAGGGAAGGGCTCCGAGGTCGGGAATGGCCCGAACCCAGAGGCCCGAAGTGTAGTGAGAACTCGGAGTGAGGAGATGGGGTGGTGGAGGGATGCTGATAAATCGTCAAAAGGATAGAGGTAAGTCAGCTGTATTTGTATCTATAGCGTTGATTAACTTGAGTGAACTCCTCTTGTGTTTATTAGGCTAGGTATCTGACGCGCTCCTCCCGAACCTTGTTAATAAAACATCATTTTGTGTTCTGAAGATGAATAGAGGTCTTACGGGTTTGGAAAGACATGAGGGTGAGTAATTAATGACAGAATTTTCATTTTTGGGTCAACCATCCCTTTAAGTCTCCTGAGCTATGAAACAGCATGCAGTTGAAGAAATAACCATTTGAAAACATATATCGTTCAACCATAATTTTGATGTATTCAGTTCATTCCCTCTGCCTTCAGTATCACTTGAAACATGACCTTCTAATCCGTCTCTACTCTTTCAAACAAATGAAGAGATACAAACTCAGTGTTTAGAATTATGGATTTCTAGTCTGTTCGCATGGAAAGTTCCCGCCAGTAAAGAATTATGTAATCTCAAGCGAGGAGCCTGATGGCAGAGTTTTCAGAGCATTGACTAAGATCACAGACAAACTTCAATTGAAGAAAGCAATAAACATTTCCCGCTGCGGGCTACGTTAGGTAGACGCGCACTAGTGCGAAGTGACATATTACTACAAATTCTGACACTAAATTTCATTCCTTTGGTTTTCTAACCAGGGGGAAGATTTTAATGAGGATAATTTTAATCTAAAATCACACATTGCCCTAAAATATTACAGCCCTCGTATCTCCACAGAGACTCCCCTCCCGAAAAAAAAACAGCCCATAAACTGATGCATTTTATTTAGAAGTTCAGTCACTCATGAGATCCTAAACATATGGCGTAAACAAAAACGCTATGATACACTGCCACTTTACCACCTCACTTACCTCTGAAAGGCATTTTGCTCTTTCTTAACCTACAAATCATAGCCACGCAATCGCCCGAGGCGCAGCATATAAACATTAACGTAGAGCGTTCGCATCTGTGTTGACGACCCAAGGGACGCATAGACTGGCAGGGGTTGATTGTGAAGTCTCGGACAGGCAGCGCAGGCTGAGAGAGTGGGCGGACTGCGGGCAGAGGCGTGACAGCGAACCCTAATGAAGCCCGACTCCAGTTCTCTCATTAGAGGCTGGAATGCAGGCATCCCCCGAGAACAACCCTTATTACAGACCCCTACTAACCTCAGATGCAAAGTGAAGAACTTAAAAGAAAGTAGATGAGTCGTGCATGGAGGAAAAGAAAGAGGCAGGGAGGGAGATAAAGAGTTTGTGAGAGAGAGATGAGAAAACATACATCAGTGCACTGAAGGACAGAATGTGTCAGTAATATTAGTGGCCTCTGCAATTACTATTAAATACAACATGTCATTTTTACTCACTTCCATGTCGTTCCATACACAAATTGCTTTCTTTCTTCTGCTGAACATAGAAAAGAGGGATTTGGAACTTGGAATGTAATGCACAAATACCTATAAAATAGACATTTGTGATCATTTTATGGTGCTTTGTCCCATTTTTTAGTTGCAGCAGTCAAAGTAAATAAAAATAAATGAGTAAGTAATGATTAAAATTATGACTTTTTCATTCATTTTAACAGTTTAAACTTATTTCTTGGGTAAAGTGACAGAATCCTTCAGAACGAGTTAAATATGGCACCATAAATAACAGAAAATAAGAATAATGTTCTAATGTCAAATTAGGAAGGCATTTTTATTGATTAAAATAAAATAGTAATCAAATTAAAATCAAAATAAAATAGACTAAAATAAAATAAACAAGAATTTACAATGCTTGCATAATAGATATAGGTAGCATTTTAAGTGAATGTACATTCAGAATGTTTAAATAAATAGCCCACCAAAATAATAATGTATATATAATAATATATAAATATATATACAGGGGTGCATTACGTTTTTCAGTTTGGTTCATGAGAGCACCTGGACATTTGGTTTGGTGCTCACACCTCACATAGTGTGACTCATTAAATATAATTATAAAAGTAAGATAATAAATATTAATATATTAGCAATAAAAGTATTACTGCACTTTATTTAGTTTATTTTAAAAAATAAAATAAGCAAAATAATAAAGTGTGATAATACTATTATGTTTTAAAATAAAAAATGAGTATTAACACTTTACACTTTAAAAAATGCAACGCTAATATTTAGATTTAAATTATTTATTTTTTTATTTTATATGAATTTTCATCTATTTTAATTCTAAAATCAGCAGGGTTTTATTTTGGTGGATTGTCATTTGTCATATATATATATATATATATATATATATAGATAGATATAGATATAGATATATAGATATATAGATATAGATATATATTGCATATTAATATCAATGCATATTACTAATCAGAAATTGTTTTGATATATTTACAGTATTAAATTTACAAAATATCTAAATGGAACATGATCTTTACTTAATATCCTATTGATTTTTGACATAATTTTGACCCTTACAATGTATTTTTGGCTATTGCTACAAATATACTCATGCTACTTAAGCTACTTAAGGTCCAGGGTCACATATATACATAATATAAATTATATAAAAAATATTATTTATTGTTAGGAGTAGTAATAGCAATATTACAGTTCCCTGAATTAAAAAACTATTTTAGTCTCTCTTTGGGTCAATGTTTTTCTTTTATCACAATGTAGGAATGTCTCCATAGCTAAGACGTGTGAATTCCCTGCATTTGTTTGTGGGATGAGCATTCAGTGTAAAGTCTGCAAGTATACATCAGAGGGCACATCACTGAGAAGTTTAATTAAACCTTTTGCATCTCAGCATACATAGTTTCTATCTAGCACACCGCCCCGTTTTGTTTCCACGGGGGACATCAGGATAAACGTCGCTGTTGTGCAATTCGCTCTCTTGGATCTCAGCGATAACATTGACATTGTAGCACAGGGCTTAATTAAACACAGCCCATTGTTTTGTCTCCTGGAGATGAGAACAGCAGAACTGAAAGAATGCACTTGAAGAATGAAAACCAGAAAGACACGCATCGCCTTTATCAGGCTAAAGGTCTTGCGCTCATATTTCTCAGTTTCCGCCACCAAAGAATCTGTGTTTTTCCTCCTCCTAATGGGATGACATCCGGTCCAAGCGGCTCGAGAATCCGATCAATGACAGGAGCAGCACGCCGAGAGATTTGATCAGATCTCAATATCCCGACTCTCTGAATCCAATTTGATTTTCTCGAGAGAAACAGAAGAGGCTCTTAGGATCAAATCCGCCGTCTTATTGATTGTGTTGCTAACCTACGCCACTTACCAAAGAACATGCACAATGTCCTCATGCCGGGACGCTAACCAATGAATAAACAGTCTGAGAAAAAACGCAGTCATTAACAGAAGCCCCGGGGGAAACTCTGGCTACATCTGACATCTTAACTGTGTGATCGATATGTGTCTTTGTACAGCTGTGTGCACTAGAGGTAATTGGTGTCCTGGTGTAGCCCGGATTCGAGCTGACGTATCTGATTCCTGTGGGACCACTCACTTTGAGTGGTGGCTTGTTGCAGAGCGCTAGAGATACTCTGTGATGGACATATTCTTGTACCATAGCGGATTTTCATACACCAAATTGTAATGCACCTCATAGAAAACACAGCTGAATGTTAAAATCACAGGCCTGTTAACCTATAACATAATTGCATGAATGTCATGCACTAGCAAAGCTGTGGTCCTCATCTAGGTGGAAGAATTGGATTTTTGTCTTTTTATGGATGCAAAAGTTCCTGCCATGGTAATGGTTGATACCAGAGCATTGTATGCAGTTTCTAGGAGTTGCTTTTAGCCTACACCATCATGTCTCTATAATATTATAGTCTTTAGATGTGACTTGAGTCTCTGAAAATGTAAGTCTAAAATGGTAATTTACACAGAATATGTTTTTACATTTAAAACTGTGAGAGGCTGCAAAAGACGAGACAGCAATGGTTTGTCTAGCATATTTATTTATTTATTTTTTTAATGGAAAAACATTGCAATTTTTTGCATTTAAAAATGTGAAACTGCAATATTTAAAAAAAAAAGAAAGAAAGAAATATCTAGAGATGTTTTTTAAAGTTGAACTTATTTAACTTGAACACCATATTTTTACACTGTGAGACACTGTAAAATACAAAAATGCAATGGTCAAACATGTTCCAATGCATGTTTCTATAGAAAAAAATGGAAAAACAATAGGAAAATTTGGATTGCCATTGATGAAGAACTTGATGCACTGGCATGAGAAAAAAATGTGCACACACATTTTTGCATTTAAAATGTGAGAGACAGCAGTAAAATGTGAAAAAGGTCTAGAGGTGTGTTTTTTAAAAGTTTAAATTATTTTAACTTAAGTGACACATTTTTTGAATGCTGTGAGACGCTGCAAAAATGCTATGATCAAAGATGTCCATCTAGTGCATGATTACATAGAAAAACATTGGAAAAGCAAAACATATAGGAATGCAAAAACGTATGTGAACACATTTTTGCATTTAAGTGCAAAAAATTGAACTTGAGCAAGTATTTTTAGATCACCACGAGACACTGCTGACATGGATTTTTTTTTTTTTTTTTTAAAGGAAAAG
The DNA here is from genome assembly GCF_022985175.1 of Labeo rohita. Taxonomy (NCBI): domain Eukaryota; kingdom Metazoa; phylum Chordata; class Actinopteri; order Cypriniformes; family Cyprinidae; genus Labeo; species Labeo rohita. The sequence goes on from NC_066881.1 coordinate 30,459,416, forward strand.
CATTGTAGTGAAACGCAAAAATGTTTTGCATGTAAAATTTAAGACACAAGGCAGTGGAATGAAAAAAAAACAGTACAATGTCTGTAGACTCACTTCGAGTGGTGGCTTGTTGCAGAGCATTTGAGATACTCTGTGATGGACATAATGCACTTCACAGAAAACAGCTGAATGGTAAAATTGCAGGCCTGTTGTGTTTAATAAAAGGGGAATTGATGTAAATTACATAACTACATAATGTCATGCACTAGCAAAGCTGTGGTCCTTATCTGGGTGGAAGAATTGCATTTTTTCATTTTTATGCATGCAAAAGTATTACACATATTTAGAGCACCTTGAGATGCAAGCGCAATGGTCAAAGACGTCCATCTAGCGTATGCTCACACAGGAAAATAATGAAAAGGCTGTGGAATGCAAAAATGTGTTCATGTGAATGGCTCCTAAGAATGCTTTTTTACTCTTATATCATCCGTCGAGTTAAAAACATGATTTTGATTTCACAGAAAAGTAATAACATATCTTCTCAACAAGCTGCATGATTTGCAGCATCATTTCTTTCTGTAACACAAACAATGTCTAATATGTGAACTCATTTAATAGAGACCTAAAAGGTGAAATTGCTTCCTCAAACCTTTCAAATATGGTTTCCATATTTAAAATACTGAAATATCTGTGTAAATAATATCTCTGTAAATATAAGATGACAGTTTAGAGCAGAATGACATGAAGTTTTAATAAATGTTTCCAAGGGACTGTATATATGCAACAGTCAGTAATGCGTATCAGGTAATGATAGCATTTATAAATGATCATTTTAATACTTACATAGTCATATATTGATATTCCACTAGTTCTATAAGATTACTTAAAAAAAATATATACACATCAAAAAGCATTACACTTAGGAAAAGTACAAGTTTGCAGAACACAGATAATAGGTGCCTAATGTTGTAGAGGGTATATTTGTAGTCCAGTCACAGCAGACAAAGCATGGCAGTCCTCTTTTTTATTTATTTATTTCCTGAGTCATTTATCTTACAGATGTCTGCACAAGCATGTTGTCATTACAAATGAGTTCCCTGGGTTTTACCGGAGCATCAGAAAGCCACTTTAGTGCTTTCTCAACCTACACTGTGTGCCAGTAAAAAATATATATATGTTTTATTGCAAGCGTTTTTTAGGTGTCTGGGATATAAGTGAACTTTAGTTATCATACCATTGGGCTAAAACACCTCCTGATCACAGTCTGGACAGTCTGTTCTCTTTATTCTGTCCTACTTACTGTACAAAACATTTGTGTAAAGATAGAAATAACATCCTTAGTACAAAGAAGAACGGTGCTATTAATCGCAGTTATTTGATCCAACCTTAACCTTAAACTAGAACATTCTCTCACTACTTCGTTTCCAACCTTTAAAGTCTAAAAACAGCAAAAAGATAAATTAAAATAAAGAACGTTCATGCCAACAGGTAACACTTTTAATAATCTCCAAAATTAACTAGTGAACAACCAAGTCACACATGTCATTTATGAGGTCTTGTATATATTTAGAGTGTGCCATCCATTGCTTACATTATGAAAAAATAAATAAATAAATGTATATATATATATATATATATATATATATATAAAATACAAAATATAGAAAATATATAGTCAAATATTTGGAAGATACAAAACATAAAAATGGGCTACTAGACATGGTCCCTAGCTTATTTTTATTTATTTATTTATTTTACCTAAATATCATTGAAGTAAAAAAAGAAAAAAGGCACTGCAATACTACATGAATAAAAACTACAAATATAAAAATATAAACACTGAACACTGCAATATTCTCTATAGTGGCTGCACAGAAGAGATGTATACATTCTGCTGTCATACAATCTTGCTTCTAGGCAACAAACACATTTAGGCAATTTCTCATAATATACAAATAATTTGTGTGACTGGTGTTGTAAATGATGTGATGTAAATGTTTAAAAAATGAAGTTTACTCTCTAACAAATGCAAATCTTATTTATGATGAGTGAAAAAGAAAAGAAGTCTTCCTTCATTATTAAAGGGATAGTTCACCCAAAAATGAAATTTACTCACCCGCGGGCCATTCAAAATGCATATGATTTTCTTTCTTCAGCTGAGGAAAAATTAAAGTTTTGGAGAATGGCATTTAAGGAATTGAATGGGGGTCAACATAAAATTTTTGTTGGTTTAATATCAATATTTAGGCAGCTTTAAAGTAATCCACACAGCGGCAGGGTCTTCTCTAGTAAACTGACCAGTTATTTTCAGAAAAAAAAGAAAATGATAGTTTTTAGCTGAAAAAAAATCATTTGCATCTTGGATGGCCTGGGGTGGGTAAATAATCAGGAAATGTTCATTTTTGTGTGCTTAACCCTTCGTTGTCATCACATGCTTGCAAAGTGAAGAAAATGTGTTTTATACCCAGAGGCAATTGCATACAATTAGGTATTAGTCAATTCATACTTCCAATAATAATTTGTCCAAGTGCATATGACCTGTTTTATAAGAACATATTCAACTGGATGTCCTGCGTGAGTCAACAGTAATTAATGCACTGAACCAGATTATTGAACCACTATGCACTCTGCTGAATTCCACCTTTGCACTTCACCAAGAAAATAATTAGGTCCAAAATAACCACACTTCAGCCAGATAGCATTTACATCCCCGCAGCCCCTTTTAGCTTCATCTTCTGCAGTCAGTGAGCGATTGCATATTTAACCTGGGTAAATGCATGGGAATACGAGGATCCCAAGTAATTAGTTTGCTCTGGTTATTTTGGCAGTTCCTGTCAGGTTTGGCTTAAGGGGGGACTTGTGACAGGAGTCAAGCTCAGAGAAACTCACGTATTTCTGCTCCACAGCTGCTTTTGGCCTTCAACTAGGACCTTAATAAGCACGTTGAAGAATGTGTTTACCTGGTTCTGATAATGTCATTACCTCTTTGTGCACTTTCCTCAACCTGCAGGGCAAAATTCCTAGTGTCAGAGGAAGAATGTTTGATTCAGCCTGTAGTGAGTAGTGTTTTTTTATTTATTTATTTTTTATTTATTTTTTATGTTTTTGAAAGTGTGAACATTACTGTTTTTTTTTCTCTCACTTCAAGAATGCTTCAATACAGCTCCATCTCAAGCATAACATTTACTAACAGGCCTTAATGTATTTCTTACACATTTGTGGCTGGTGAGTTCTAGGAACTGCCTAGTAAACTGCTTACATAGGCAGAGTTTTCAGGCCAATACAAAGACTCACAGCATGATTATTCTACTTTCTAAGACTCACTTTTGGGGCAAATCATAAGACAGAATTTTCTTTAAAAAAAAATGAAATGTCTTAAACCAGTTTAAGCTGGTTTTCTGGTCTTAGTTGACCACCCAAAGTGGTTAAGCTGGTCATTGTAGTTGGGTTTTGGGCATGGGTACTTAAACCAGTCAAGAAAAGTATCCAAAAGTAATCAAGTTTCCAGATAGCAATCCCAAAATGAAATGAAAAAATCCATTATAATGCTAAAATGTATAATAATAAATAATTGAAAATTAAAACACACACACTGTCACACACACAAACTCACACACACATGCATATATGTTATTTGTGTGAGCTATATAGGTATTTTTGTGTTTATTATGTGTATTTTATATCAAAACGGCTCGCTGTTTTTCAGAAAAATCCTTCAGGTCTCAGATTCTTTGGGGTTTTTTTCAGGATTTTGTGTATTTAAACCCTTTCCAACAATGACTGTGTGATTTTTAGGTCCATCTTTTCACACTGAGGACAACTGAGGGACTCATATGCAACTATTACAGAAGGTTCAAATGCTCACTGATGCTCCAGAAGGAAAAACGATGCATTAAGAGCCGGGGGTGTAAACTTTTGAACGAAATTAGGATGTGTAAATTGTTCTTATTTTGCCTAAATGTCATATTTCTTTCATTTAGTACTGACCTTCAGAAGCTACAGAAGGTACTTACATGTTTCCCAGAAGACAAAATAAGTTATATTTACCCTGATCTTCAAATTCCAAAAGTTTTCACCCTCAGCTCTTAATGCATTGTTTTTCCTTCTGAAGCATCAGTGAGCATTTGAACCTTCTGTATAAGGTTGCATATGAGTCCCTCAGTTGTCCTCAGTGTGAAAAGTTGTATCTTAAAATCATACAGTCATTGTTGGAATGGGTTAAAATACACAAAAATGCCAAAAAAAACAAAGAATGTGTGGGACCTGAAGGATTTTTCTGAAGAACAGCAGGCAGTTTAACTTTTTAGGACAAACAAGGGAATCATGAACAATCAATAGTCACTAAACAAACAAACAAACAAACAAAAAAACTGTAGCTCATTCAGGTAACAACACAGTATTAAAGGAGAACTCCACTTCCAGAACAACAATTTACAGATAATTTACTCACCCCCTTGTCATCTAAGATGTTCATGTCTTTCTGTCTTCAGTCGTAAAGAAATTATGTTTTTTGAGGAAAGCATTTCAGGATTTTTTTCCATATAATAAACATCAATGGTGCCCCGATTTTGCCTCGCAAAGACTAAGGAAGTGGAAGTAATAAGTCAAATGCTGTTTACAAACAAAAAGGTACACAGATGTCGGACGATTCTGAAGTTGTAGGAGAAAATGAGAGGGAGTTTTTCGCCATATCCTACCTATTTTAGCTGGAGTACACAGATGATGAATTTAGATGTGATTCCATAGTACGTATCGTCGTGGGCGCGCATCCCAGAGCTAGCGCTACATGAGCTTTTGTGCTTAAAAAGTATACAAATTTGTCTTTTTCAAAAAAAATGACGGATTGTTTCGCTAGATAAGACCCTTCTTCCATGGATGGAACGTTTAGAGCCATTTGAAGCCGCATTTAAACTGCATTTTGCAAGTTCAAAATCGGGGCACCATTGAAGTCCATTATATGGAAAAAAATCCTGAAATGCTTTCTTCAAAAACCATAATTTCTTTTACGACTGAAGACAGAAAGACATGAACATCTTGGATGACAAGGGGGTGAGTAAATTATTTGTTAATTGTTGTTCTGGAGGTGGAGTTCTCCTTTAAGAATCAAGAGTATGTAAACTTTTGAACAGGGTCATTTTTATAAATTCAACTATTATTTTCTCTTGTGAACTATATGTATGTATGTACACATGTATTTTATGTGAAATATCTTATTCAGGTCAATACTAAATAAATAAAAAAAAAAATCATGCATTTTGTATGATCCCTCTTATTTTGGTAATACAACCCTGCACCCTGTTTGCTAACTCAATTTGAATTAAATTCAAATTCAGCCAATTTAGTTGGAATTTAAAACGCATTCTCAGTTCAACTTTGAATGGTGCACAACACTGTCAGCAGACGGCGAAGCACAGCCTAAATGTGTATTAACTGTCCATTTCTGTCCACGCTATTCAGAACATGTCCTGTCTCAGGCTTCTAAAATAACATCTAGCATGACTGCATTAGGAAAGAGGGTAAAATTACTGGTATTTCTCTAGTGTTTCGAGAAACCCAAGACTGTATCTTTGGCTCCACTCCAGGGCCAAAGGACTGTTTAATTATGCACTTCAATATCAAGCGTTTGATGTTATTCTCTCTGTGCAGTCAACAAACTCCATTCTGGGTTTTGAAAAGTGATCATTAAGGAATAAGCTGTCTGCAGAAGGGACTTATAAAAAGAAAAGATTACTAAGAGGCGGGTGCCTTTGTGACTGTTACACTGTAATTAACAGTTTTAAATGTGAAGAGAGAGGCCTTTGCTCATAATTAAAGTCAGACATGATACACTAAACGCATCCTGAAGTCCCTCCGGGAGGAAGATAAGGGCTATTTCACTAACGAGCTATTGTAATCTGACGAGCCAGTGAGGAGAGGGCAACACGGTGACTCTGCCAGCGCATGGCGGAGGGATGTACTGCCCGGACATGAGATAAGGACCAATCGAAATCTCTAAGGAAATATTATTACGCTATGTGTAACATTGCTTCCCAAAACAGGCCTATCAAGAGAGGTCAGGCGACTCTTACATACTGAGGTCACACTGTTGTTGAATAACACTTGCTAGATTTAATTCCATAAAGCTAGCAAGCAAAGAGACAGAAAGTGAAAAAAAAAAAGTTTTCCAAACACTCCCCTTTCTGCCATTGGTGACAATTAAAATTAGCCCCACCCCCAAACCAACTTGTCTGTGTTGCTCAAACAAGGCTTTGATAGCGCCTCACAGTGTTACACTTTTCTGGGAATTCAACCTACAAACAGCTTAATTATAGTTGTCTCTGCATATTAAACTTGAATTATAGAAAATATTTTATCACTGGAAAAATTACACACATCAGCTTTCATCAAACGTACATGATTTAAGGACACTTCAGAACTGTAGTACACTTCCCTTAAGTGAAGTGAAGCCAGTGATTAAGCGGAGGGAAATATTAGTTGCCTCTCTGACCACAGCAGGGGTGCAGTGATCTCATATTTATAGTACATGTTAACTCATTTGTAACTGTCTTTATAAATCAGCAGATATCTGTGGCTGAATAATTTTGTGGCTTCGAAAAACTAATTAAAACTTCATTAAACGCGAAGCTAATTAACTGTTGAGCGCACAAAATCTGACGAGTAAAAACATCCACAGCCAAAACTCATTAGAGTATCTCAGTTTCCAGGTTCGGTATCAGAATTTCCCTGTCCTCTGTTGGCCAAGATGTAGAAAGGAGGAATCAAGCTGGTGTTCATTCTTCGGAAATCAAGAGTTTTGAATGTTTTTTTTTAAAGAAGTCTACATTTATCAGCATAATCAGCAAATCATTCCAATATGCTGATTTGCTGTGAGCGAAACATTTTTTATTATGTCAATATTTAAAACAGTTTTTCAAGATATGAATCTATAAAATTGAAAGAAATTAATACTTTTAGTTAGCAAGGATGCTTTAATTTGATCAAAAGTGATGATAAAGGCATTTATAATGTTACAAAAGATTTCTGTGACTGGAGTAATAATGCTAAAAATTCAGCTTTGAAATCACAGGAATAAATTACATTTTAAAATATATTCGAATAGAAAACAGTTATTTTAAATAGTACAAATATTTTAAAATTGTACTGTATTTTGCTGTACTTTGGATCAAATAAATGCAGGCTTGGTGAGCAGAAAAGTCTTCTTTAAAAAAAACATTACAAATCTTACTGTTCAAAAACTTTTGACAGGTAGTGTAAATAAATAAATAAATTGAAAACAACTAGAATATGGAAATAAACATTCTGATAAATATGGAAATAAAACCTTCTGATGACAAAGCAAAAAAAATATCTAAATGTTTTTCTCAGTATTTTTCCTTGTTTTTCACATTTTCATACCTCATTGAAATATTTGTTATTGTTTTAAGCATAAACTCACTTAATTTTGTTTAAATTTCTCATAAAATGTAAAAACGTTTAAATATTTCCACTTCTGTGGATTTTTCTTTTTCTTTTTTTTTTTAATACCACCTTTTTTGAATTTTAAAACATTGAATTTTTAACTTTTTACTCCAATTTAAGATGTTTTTAGGCCTTAATTTGTGGAAGGGGCGAATTAAGATTTTTTAAGACTCTTTTAAGAATAAATAAAAGAGCTTGATGTAATTCACACTATATTATGTCTGAAAAGATAATTCATTGAAACTAAGATGCAAAATATTTGTGAAAACACAACAATGCACACATTAATTCACAATTTGCTACACTTTGCAGAGCAACTGAAACGAGTCAGAGACAGGGTTGATTGTTGCGTAAAAGTAAAAACAAACAAAAAACACTGTTTTGGCAACAAAGAATTGCAGATGAGGTCATGCATAATAAAAAATGGTCACTTTGGGAAGGAGTCGGGTTCGTATTCGCACAGTCTAATGTTGGATATTGGATTTAGCATATAAACCCTTTGTGCAGAATCAAAATCTGCCGTCTGTGCGTTCACATACTTTTAGGGTGAGATTCTGCCAAGTGCATGAAGGCCCCAGATCATCTCATTATTACCTCTAGCACCAGATGCTTATCATCTCAAGATGATAGACACTCATTTATTGTTTTCCAGCTCTGTGCAATCCTCCAGATAGTGCCGGTCCAATGGGGAGGACAGAGAGTGTGACAGCCACTGATGGAGAGGACCAATAATATCACAGCCCTGCTTTCACAATCCAATCAAAACCCCATGGATAAAATCAAGTCATTATTTTTCTCTGAAAATTCTGTTACAGTCAGAAACGCATCACATTAAATGTGATGTGAACGTCATGTGATTGTGAATGCTGGCTAGGCTGTGAGTGTTTGCTACAGTATGTTGCAAGAATAATGCAAAGATTGCACATCAAATCCAGAGAATCTTGCAATGCAAATAACCTACCCATAAGCAAGTTTTCTCTCTCAGCTTTACGACATGTAAGTATATGTTTATATATGCTACTTTTTTATTTCTCAATTTATTTCTCAATTTTCTGTCTATTTATATTTACATATGTGTATTTTTTATTCTAATTTTATTTGTGTTGTCTGTGTGTTGTTGTTGTCTTTGTGTACTGGAGGCTTATGACACTAAAACAAATACCTTGTATGCACAAGCATACTTGGCAACAAAGCTCTGTCTGATTCTGATTTTGATACTGCTTTAATTTGACCTAAAAAAAAAAAAAAAAGATGTTGATTTATTATAAATCAACATCTGAGATATAAAAGTGTATTTTTTTTTAATTAAAGGAATAAAGAAATAGTTTCCCAAAAAAAAAACTGAAAATGCATTTACCCTCAGGCCATTCAAAATGCATATGAGTTTGTTTCTTCATGGGTATAGATTCGGAGAAACTTAGCATTTCATCACCAATGGATCCCCTGCAGTGAATGGGGTGCCATCAGAATGAGCTGTTAAAAAGAGTAATCCACACCACACCATTAACATCTCATGAAGTCCATCCCCTGTTGTCTCTCTTATCAAAAATCCACCAAAATATTGATTTAGAACTGTTTTGGACAGTTTACATGTAAACAGTGCTTCATCTGTGCGTATTTCTCTCCTGATTCAGACAAGATGACTTTTTCTTATTCTTATTCAGAAGCAACAGTTTGAAGTTAAAAATGTCTTAATGATGGATTTGTTTCTTACAAACATGCTGCTTTTTACTTGACAAAACATTAACTGATGGACTGGAGTCTTGCTGATTACTTGTAGATTATTTTTATCAGCTGTTTGGACTCTCATTCTGACGGCACCCACTCACTGCAGAGGATTCATTGGTGTACAAGTGATATAATGCTAAATTTCTCCAAACCTATTCAGACGAAGAAACAAACTCATCTACACTACCAGTCAAAAGTGTTTGGACTGAAAGATTTTTAATGATTTTTAAAGAAGTATCTTTTGCTCACAAAGCCTAAAATAACTGCATTCTATTTGAATGTATTTTAAATGTAATTTATTCCTGTGATTTTAAAGCTGAATTTATCATTACCACAGTCTTCAGTGTCACATGATCCTTAAAAAATCATTCTAATATGCTGATTTGCTTTTCAAGAAACATTTATTATTATTATTATTATTATTATTAATACTATTAACCCTTTAACTGTCACTCCCATTTTTGAACACAGACATAAAAATGCACTATCCAGACTAAAATATTTATAATTCATGAATGAAAACATTTTGTGATATGATTTTGATGTACATTTTTCCAATGCCTTTCAAAGGATGAATTTTGAGATTTTAAGTTTTGCACTGATATATAATTACTTATGATTTCTAAACTGTGATAGGGAAAAAGGCAACAAAGAAAGTCTTTTGTGACAGGTCAGAACTCACGTTATGATGTAGATTTTTTAAGTTGCACTCTTGACATATATTAATCTATTACTTTTCCTATATAACTTGTAACACAAAAATATGGTAAAATATCTAATTAGGAGTCAGACCTTTCCAACGATGTATAGTTTGTCATGATTAGATTAGGATTTATTTGTAATAAAGTAAATTTAGGCGTCCCACAAAGGGGACGATGACAGTTAAAGGGTTAATATAATAATGACAATAATAGTAATAGTAATAATAATAATATTTAAAACATTTGAATTGAAATATATAGAAATATAGAAGAAATTATAGAAATTAATACTTTTATTTAGCAAGGAAGCTTTGAATTTATCAAAAGTGATGATAAAGACATTAATAATGTTATAACAGATTTCTATTTCAGATAAATGCTGTACTTCTGAATCAAAGAAACCTAAAAAAAAAATTTACTCAGCTGTTTTCAAAATAATATATATATAAATATATATGTAAATAATAATAAATGTTTTTGAGCCGCAGATCAGAATATTAGAATGATTTCTCAAGGATCATGTGACTGGCGTAATGATGCTAAAAATTCAGCTTTGAAATCACAGAAATAAATTACATTTTAAAATATAATTAAATAAAAAAAGTCATTTTAAATAGTAAAAATATTTCAAAATTGTTCTGTTTTGCTGTACTTTGGATCAAATAAATGCAGGCTTGGTGAGCAGAAGAGACTTCTTTAAAGAACATTAAAAACTGTACTGTCCAAAAGCTTTTGACAAGTAATCTATTCTATAGTAAGCTATAAGCTATAGTTAAGCTATTCTATTAAAGAAGGGACAGGTTTCTAGAAGCCAGAATATTATAGAGACGTTAAGGTGGGCTCCTTAAACTTAGACTGGATTGTAAGCACTTTCCACACAAGAAACTTGTATTGAAGTGAAGTCCAGTGTTCTGCTCTTTGTGCGTTTGTATTGATACTGGGACATGTGCTAAAAATAGTTGCCAACAGAGTCTCTCCAAACAGCAAAATAAAAATACATAAATAAAATAATATTTCTGAAGCCAGTAGGGCAGATGTGCAGAGAGAAACTGTGCCCACTTACCCAACTTTAACTAGCTCTGAGAGAAGAATCCTGGAATCACATCATGAACAGAATCTCTACAGCTTTTCCAGAACCAGATCCAGGGCAATGCCATTCTTGTCACGAGGATTTGTTCTGTTCTTAGAATGTGTCTGGAAGAGAAATGACAGCATAAACAAGGTTACAGCGAGCTCCAGTTCAACAGCCTGGATTTTACAATCTACTTTTCCCCCCACGGCATCTCCTTTTAATGAATTCCCATAAATGTACAGCTCTCTGTATCTAGATATCTGCATATAATAGCCTCCGTAGCCCCATCTTGAATCCTGCCAGGGATACTGTCAGTACTGTTGCAGGAGATAATTCAGAGACGCGAAACAACTATTTTGCACAGGCATGACAAGATAAGCAGCCGTGATTAATAGGTATGAGATGCCAGCAACAGCAAACGCCTGGTATTCAGAACTGAGTCTGGTTACAAAGGATAGAGAGGCAGACTTGTTGAGAGAGGATGAGAAACAAATGAGACCTTTGTTGGTCTGAACTTAGAGGAGACTTTTAATGACTTCATTTGAATTTCTTATCAAGTCAGTCATCTTAAGTTAAACTAATGAAAAGTTGCAAGCCTGGACGTGGCGTGTGTCCTCGCTTTGCCTCTCATAAAAAATAAAAACCTGTTAGACACTTTAGCTTGAATGATAGATTGACTTTTTTAATCACCATTTTTATCAATGTCTTTCATTTGCATTAATAAATATGGCAAATGCTTTTAATGCAAAGTCACTTGCACTTCATTCAAGGTGTACATTTTAATTTAACCTATGACCTTGGCATTGTTAGCATAATGCTTGACTGTTATTGAATCGTTTTAATATTTAATAACGTAACTCCTTAGTTTTGTGTAATTGCTAATACACACACACCCTGGCTGTATTTATTTGATTAAAAAATACTGTAAAAATACTAATATTGTGAAATATTATTACAATTTAAATAACGTATTTCTATTTTAATATAATTTGAAATGTAATTTATTCCTGTGACACGAAAATAAATTTTCAACATCATTACTCCAGTCTTGAGTGTCACACGATCCTTCAGAAATCATTCTATATACTTATTTGCTGCTCAAGAAACATTTATTATTATTATTATTATTATTGTTGTTGTTGTTGAAAATGTTTCTGCTGCTTAATATTTTTGTGGATGCAGTGATACTTTTTCACAAATGTGTTACTTTACTGTTACTTTTGATCAATATAATGCATTCTTGGTTTATAAAAACATTCATTAATGTAAAAATAATAATAAAAAAATAAATCTTAATGACTCCAAAAAATGACATAATCTAATATCAAATTAAAGAATTATAAGAACTGGAAAATATAACTGAAGAAATAGATTTACCCAGCCTTCATGGCCCAGTATGACCCAATCTATTGGCTGGATTAGGATAGATGCAGCTTGATCACGTCTTAATGAAAACTAGACTCAAGGCTTGACTCACATCACTTTGATTGGTTAAATTATCATGATGTTCATCATCAGTCTCATGGGGAATCTCTCTGATCTTCCCCCTAAACAAGGAACTCGCACTAGAGCCTGTAGCTCTGAAGACATCAGTGCAATATCCATCTTTATAAAGGAATAGTTCACCTTAAAATGTTAACATTTTATCATCTTTTATTCATATGTATCTGTTGGTGCTTATGGTTTTGAGAAAAAAAATACTTTATTTATTTAATTATTTATTTTTTAAATAAATGTATTTAATGAAAAATTGAAGCTTAAAGTATGTGATTAAGAATTTATTTGCATGAAATATTTAGACAGTGGCTATTTGCACTAAGTGTAAATAGCAACAGAGGCTATTTACACCAAGTGCAAATAGCAATGTATTCTATTTACACTAAGTGAAAACAGCAGTATTTTTAGCGATATGTGACCCTGGACCACAAAACCGTGGCTATAAGTAGCACGGGTATATTTGTAGCAATAGCCAAAAATAGATTGTGTCAAAATCGATTTTGATTTTATGCCCAGAATCATTAGGTCATTAAGTAAAGATCATGTTCCATGAAGATTTTTTTTGTACATTTACTTCCGTAAATATATCAAAACTTAGTTTTTGATTAGTAACATGCATTGCTAAGAATTTCATCTGGACAACTTTAAAGAAGATTTTCTTAATATTTTGATTTTTTTTTTTTTTTTTTGCACCATCAGATTCCTATCCTAACAAACCATACATCAATGGAAAGCTTATTTATTCACTCAATTTCATAAAATTTACCCTTATGACTGGTTTTGTGGTCCAGGGTCACATATGCTATTTACACTAAGTGCAAATAGCTCTAGATTCTATTTACACTTAAAATAGTAAAATATTATTTATACTACTTATTGCAAATAGTGGCAATTGTCTGCACCTCAGTATTGTAGTACATTACAAAACAGTATGCAATAATAATATGTTGAGTGCAAATTATAATTTTAATTCAAATTATTAAATGGATGTAATATGATATTTGAAAAGGGAGGGGAAAAAAAGTTTGTCAAAAGGTGGATTCAAACTCGGGTCGATTGCAACAAAAAGACTACAGCACATGATTTATCATCTATGCCACTGGAGGTGATGTTTGACATTTGTCTTTTGTAGTGTTGATTAGCCCAATCACACATTGGTGGGCGGAGTTGGTGTAAATAGCCTCTGCCAACAACACAGGCAATTTTCACTTAGTGTAAATAGACACTTCAAAACATTTTTAGAATTGCATAAAAAATTAAACTCTATAAAAACTTTATAAAATAGAATAACAAGCATTCCACTAATGCTGACTCCTGGCCTGTCTTGGCAGTCAGCCCTATTGCTTTCTATTGGTCATAACTGGAGATGACACTTGCACCTCCTTCCTTCCTCCTCATCACATCTCTATGCGTCTCGTCTTTTGCGAAGGGCGGGCCGGAACTAATTAACGTCTGTCTTTAAGAACAGAGTCTAGTGCTCTTCATCATTAAAAGGGCAGCAGAGAGCTGCAGGTCACAGCCTAATATTACCACAATGAGAGAAATTCCTCTTTGAATTCCTCATTCAAACGATCCATCTGCTATTGCTATTATTGACCTTACATTTTAGTTGAAAGCTTGAAGGGGGTAATTGAACCAATCTTCTCAGAACTTCTCTCATAATTTTAGATCTTTATCTAATTTATAAAGGTACAAATTAAAAAAGAGTTCGAATAAATCCTGTTCTTTTGAACTTTCTATTTATCAAAGAATCCTGACAATAAAAATTATATCAGTTCATCCACAAAAATAACAGCACAACTATTTTCAACATTGATCATAAAGAATGTTTCTTGAGCAGCAAACCAGCATATTGGAATGATTTCTGAAAGATCATGTGGCACTGAATACTGGAGTAATGATGCTGAAAATTTTTTTCTTTGATCACAGAAATAAATTAAATTTTAAAACATATTCAAATGGAAAACAGGTATTTTAAATGGTAATAATATATCTGTCAGGATTCTGGACTTTGTGTTCTGTGTTTTACCCCCAGACTTAGTTCCTGTTTCCTGTTATTTGGTCATTTTCCTGTTCTTGTTCAGTTACTGTCCGCCACCTGCTCTTAATTATCAAGAGTATTTAAGTTCCTGTTTTCTATGAGTTCATTGTCCTGTCTGCTTTGTTACTCGTTTTTTCCTGTGTTAACCTGCTCCTTAGTTTCCCACCATCGTTTTGCTTTCTGACTCCTGACAATTGCCGCAAACCCGTAGTGGATTTTATTAATTTTGTCCTTGATCTAAGTAATTCTCAGTTTTTTGTTGATGTGGAGGATCCTAATCCTCCTCCCATCCGGAAGCATGCGCACGCTCCATCTCACCGCCAGCCAGCGCTCTCCATATACAGCTCCAAAGGGTTCGCTTCCTCTGTTCTTCTCACGCTTTTCCAAGTCCTCCGAAGCTCCTCCCTCGTCCTCAGCCCAGAAAAGATGGCCGCCTCGCCTGAGTCCCCCGCCAAGATGGCCGCCTTGCCTGAGTTGTGGGTGGGTCATATGCCAGTGGCTAAAGTGGCTCCGCCATGGCTCCCCGAGCTCCCTGACCCGCCCTGGAGGACTTTCATGTCTCCCTCGGGTTCCAGCCTGCAGGGTACCCACCCTTTTGTGTTCCGTGTTTTACCCCATCCTTAGGTCCTGTTTCCTTATTTGGTCATTTTCCTGTTCTTGTTTAGTTAATTGATTTATTCCTCCAACTGTTCTTAATTATCAAGTGTTTTTAAGTTCCTGTTTTCTATGAGTTCATTGTCCTGTCTACTTCGTTACTCGGTTGTTCCTGTGTTAGCCTGCTCCTTAGTTTGTTTTTCCCCAAGTCTGTTAAAGTTTATTTTCCTTTGTCTCCCGAGTCCTCCCTACAACACACCGTGACAATAACAGTATTTCTTAACATAAATGCAGTCTTGTTGAAAATGAAAGTCTACATTATTAAAAAATAGCGTAAGCTAAAACACAATAAATTGGATTAAAAATATAAAATAATCATATCTATCTCAATGGTAACTTTTCCATGTTGATGCGGTCATGTACCACACTACTATTAGGCAGCTAGCTAAAGTAGCTAAAATGTGCTAAAATTTAAGGTTAAGTTATTAAAAATTAGCAAAAAACATTAAGCCAATATATTAAATAAGATTAACAAACTCAGCCAGATGAAGAAAAAACACTTTAAATGGGTGGCTCTTGGCAAGAACAAGCTGGAATAAGGGCTTTTTCGCAGCATATCAGAAATAAGGCAACTAAATACCTAAAAGGATGGCGTGAGTGCAGAGCTCATTGCCTTATGTTCTCTTTTGGCCTCTCTTACTAACCAAGGCTGGAATCAATTAGCCATTAACACATCGGCTGCTTAACATTAATTGACTGGGTCTGAGATGGGCTGAGTGCTTCTTGATTAGTTTTTAAATGCTTGGATGATATTAAACCACATGTTCAAGGGAATCATACCGATTTAAACACACAATCATTACTTTGCCTGCTTTTTCCCCAAATAAATACGATAAAGTGATTAATTGTGGTTCTTTTCTCACCATGGCCAGTGTTGTGCAGGTGGAACGCTTGCAACAAGACTGACTGATTTTCCGTTGCCTGAGTGGAACCGAAGGGAACTTCTCACCAAATTCTTAAGACTTTAAAGGTGGTCGATCCATCAGAGTGAGCCAGTCTGCTTTTAACCTTGTTACACGGCATGACCTGCGACAGCCTATAATTGAAAACAAGCTAAAAACTAAAAAAAGTTTGTCATCACAAATAAAATTTGACACAGAGCACTACAGGTTGGGAAACACATCGTAACACTTAAAGCTTGAGATGTGTACCTTTGGTGCCTTAAATGAGGTCAGCGTGACCAAGGAGCAAGATGAAATTGTTAGACTACCCCTCTCAGAGTACAGGTGGCTACATTTTAACAATATACATTGCTGGTAAAAAAGTTTGGATTAGTTATTATATAATAATATAACATAATTTGGAATAATTATTTTTAATGTTTTTGAAAGAAGTCTCCTAAGGCTGCATTTAAAAAAACAATATAAAAAATTTAATATTGTGAAATGATATTACAACTTAAATGAATTGTTTTCTAATTTTATATATTTTAATATATAATTTATTCATGTGATGCAAAGATTAATTTTCAGCAACATTATTCCAGTCTTCAGTGTCACATGATCCTTCAGAAATCATTCTAAGATGCTGGTAACAGTCTGACTAGTATTTATAATACAGTGGTGTCCAAAAATCTTAAATCTGGAAATAGTAGTTTGAATAATTGAAGCAAATATGTTATGGCAACAATGAAGAAGTGATATTTCATGTTATTCCAATAAAAAGTGTCTCAAATAGTGCTGGATCTGGTTTTGGAGTTGAACTTCAGAGTTTGAGTTTTTGAGTTCATTTGTGACCCTGGACCACAAAACCAGTCATAAGGGTCAGTTTTTTTTAAATTAGGATTTATACATAATCTAAAAGCTGAATAAATAAGCTTTCCAAATGTGTGGTTTGTTAGGATAGGACAATATTTGGCCAAGATACAACTATTTGAATACCTGAAATCTGAGGGTCCAAAAAAATCAAAATATCAAGAAAATCACCTTTAAAGTTGTCCAAATTAACTTCTTAGCAATCCATATTACTAATAAAAAATTAAGTTTTCATACTTCATGGAACATGATCTTTACTTATTATCCTATTGATTTTTGTCATAAAGAAAAATTGATCATACAATATATCACACAATGTATTGGCTATTGCTACAACTATGCCTGTGCTACTTATGACTAGTTTTGTGGTCCAGGGTCGCATTTCAGCTCAGCATCATTGACATATACTCTGTACAGTATGTCACTTATATGATCAATGCCACAAATAAATCCACAATATCAGTAAACACATACTGTAATGTCTACAGTATGTCGAATGTGTATATACGGCAGGGCAGCAGCAGAATAAATCAAATAAACTAGATGGGTCTAATCCTACTATTACCAGATCGGCGGTGACCTTGTTCACAGATGGAGGCCTGTGTATTCACTGTCTGTGCTTGTTCTCTTTCCAGGAAACAATCTGTGGTGACGTTGCCAACAGCCAGTGATAAAGTGGGCTATCAGGCCCAGTGGGCTTCTACGCTCGTTTGGAAATCTCTGTCTCTGTGTGTATTTCCCTTACCGGCGAAGGAAGCAGATGCTTGGACACATAATGATCATGCTATGACAAGCGTGTCTCAATAATGATGCAGGCCAGAAGAATGAGGACAGTGTCCTGTCTGTGTCTGTACAACAAAATAGAGCATATTTTTACACTCATATTTATCATACAATATATCACACATATTTACTCACCTTTTTATTTTACCAAAATAAGTGGGATAATACAAGATGCATGTTATTTTTTATTTAGTACTGACCTGAATAAGATATTTCACATAAAATATGTTTACATATAGTCCAAAAGAAAAAATAATAGCTGAATTTATAATAATGACCCAGTTCAAAAGTTTTAATACACTTGATTCTTAATACTGTGTTTTTTTACCTGAATGATCCACAGCTGATTTTTGTTTGTTTGTTTAGTGACAGTTGTTCATGAGTCCCTTGTTTGTCCTGAACAGTTAAACTGCCTGCTGTTCTTCAGAAAAATCCTTCAGGTCCCACAAATGTATTGGTTTTTCAACATTTTTGTATTTGAACTCTTTCCAACAATGACTGTATGACTTTGAGATCCATCTTTTGACACAGAGGACAACTGAAAGACTCATATGCAACTATTACAGAAGGTTCAAACGCTCACTGATGCTCCAGAAGGAAAAACAATGCATTAAGAGCTGGGGGTGTAAACTTTTGAACTTTTGAAATATATATATATATATATATATATATATTTTTTTTTTTTTTTTTTTTTTTTTTCATTTAGTACTGCCCTTCAGAAGCTATGTATACATATTTTCAGAAGACAAAGTAAGTTAAATTGACCCTGATCTTCAAAGTTTTCACCCCCAGCTCTTAATGCATCGTTTTTCCTTCTGAAGCATCAGTGAGTGTTTGAACCTTCTGTAATAGTTGCATATGAGTCTCTCAGTTGTCCTCAATGTGAAAAGATCAAAATCATACAGCCATACAGCCATTGTTGGAAAGGGTTTAGATACACAAAAATGCTGAAAAAAAAAAAACAATGAATCTGTGGAACCTGGAGGATTTTTCTGAAGAACAGCTAGCAGTTTAACTGTTCAGAACAAACAAGGGACTCTGAATAACTATCACTAAACAAAAAGCAGGGTCATTTTTATAAACTCAACTATGTTCTGTTGTGGATTACATGTAAACATCTTTTATGTGAAATATCTTATTCAGGTCAGTTCTAAATAAAAAATGACATGCATTTTATATGATCCCCCTTATTTTGGGAAAATAATTAACATTTTGCAGATTCTGCAAGGTGTATGTCAACTTTTGACCTCAACTGTCATTTTATATTATAAACATGACTGACCCCAAATTTTTGAATGTTAATGTAATGCTTGTACTACAAGGCATTCAACACACTTTTAAAAGTGTGATGTATGGATTTCTCCTGCCTCCAGGAACCCGTGTGATATAATAACTGAGCAATTAACAAGGAGCATGTGACCAGTTGCCATGGCAAAAGAAACCGAAAACAAAAAAATAAACATGACCAAAACAGCAAATAAGGTTTTCCCCGCTCGTTTATCTATCCACAGGTCAATACAATAACAACACCAGGAAACACCACGGCCGACAATCTCATCACTCACTCAAACCTCAGAGAGAAATAGAACATTGAGAGGTGCAATTACCCAGCACTCCGTCTCAATAGGACATCGCCACTTCACTGGACCGCACTCCAAACAGAATAAACATTTGATTTGTTTGTTGAACATGACTCTAGTGGTCCTCGCTGTTAAATGGAGCAGGTTGAACGACCTATGAGACACTGTGGCCAATTTTCCCAGCCTCAGCCTTCAAATCCGACAACAGATCGGTTTTCTCCTGATTGGTTGGCATTCAGAGAGAAGGAACCCTGGGTTTATTGGGCTGCATGCTGTGAATACACAAAACATGTCAGACACAACATGTCACCAAAATAGATGGGCTTTCTATTCCCCTATTAAAAAGAATAAAGGATAAGGCTTAGAGTTCACACAGATGAAATGCTGCCATTATTTACTCACCCGCTTGTCGTTCAAAATCTGTATGCTGTTCTTTTTTTACTGTAGAAAAAAAAAATAGAATTAAAAAAATATATATATTCAAGGAAACATTTTTTCAATAACAGTTTGAGACACAGCAGAATTTTTGAGACACCGCTTTTCTAATGCAGTTTCTAGCAACAGTCTATCTGAACCAATGTGATAGTTTTGTATAAGGAACACTGTGTTGTTTCACCTACTGTGTATCTCTGTACGTCTAAGCAGTTGAACTTCGTATTGTGGTGCTTTTCATATTATTGTATATCAAGGATGAATTTGTTTTGTTATAGCATTGGATAAAAATGTCTGGTCCAAAGATATTAAAAACAGTCATTATTTAAAGAAAAAAAGAGTCATTTACATTCATGTCATGTACCCACACAGAGAAATTTTGGTCAGATTTTTTTTAATGTTCATCCAATCTCATTTTGTAAGTGACTTTTCTTTCTGTTTTAAAGATGTTTTCTTTGGATTGTTTGACTGCTCGAAAGAGAATATAGGAAAATTTCACATACATGAACAAGAATCTGGCTCTAAACTTCACTTTTCTTTATTCAGAGTTGAGCTAGACAAGTAAGACTTAATGTGAAAAAACACATGGTTACAATAGTTAAAGAGTTAAATTATCGTAACCACAAATTAATCATGGTTTTTCTACACTAATCATATTTTAACCATGTTGTTTGCAGTAAAACTGTGGTTATACAAAAAAATTAATTAATTAATTAAAAAAAGCATGGTTACTACACTTTTACTATAGTAAAACCACAGTTAATTTTCTTAAGGGAGTTGTATACTTTATTTCTTTCTTTCTTTTTCTTTTTTTTTATTTTTTTGTTTTGTTTTAATAACTGTACTTCCTTAATGATTTGATGTTTTCTATTGTCATTAAAAACGGAAGAAATCAGCTCTGAGGTTCCGATCTAAATCAAATGATGCGGATCGTGAATCATTCCATTAGTCAATTTCATGACTCACTAACCTGCTCCGAAAATCCGATCTGAATAATGATTCGCGAACCATCATTTCAGATCGGAGCGCTCCGAAATTAAAATCAGAATCAAATAATTTGTGGTATGCGAAGTTAAAATCTAAATCAAATGATTCACAAACCCCCTCCGAAGTCCCGATCTAACTTAAATTATTTGCGATATACGACTGATCTGTTTGTTTGTTTGTTTGTTTGCTAGTGAATCGCTTGAACTGAATGATGGAAGTCACGAGTTTGAATCAATCGGAGCAGTTCCAGTGTAAATGACTCACTCAGTTGAATGGGCTTGTTTGTTTCTCTGCTTTTCACGTCTTTTGCCATGTTTACACGACACTGTCAGTACTTCTGGCTTAGCTTGTTAGTTTTAGCATTAACTTAAATAAGCGAAAATGAAGGTGAATATTCAGGCGAGGTAACCGGTTTACTGCTAACTAGTGAAAACGCACCATTAATATGACGGGCTGCACCTCAAAGCACATGTTAGATGGAAACATTGTGCAGTTGTGATCGAGTTTGTAGCTTAATTCACCATATTTTAAATAGTTTGACCATTGCACTTCAGTTGGTGACAGTTAAAATAAATTGCAAGCATCCAGTCCTCTCATACCATTTAAGTGAATGTTTATCAGTATATATTGTAATAAATATTTGACAAATTATTATTGTACTGATTGTATAAGTCTATATACAGTGATAGTGTGAAAAGAGCAAATGGGAGAAGCAGATGGACACAAAACAGCATAACAGAACTTGTCATTGTCATTGCATTGTAGGTCTACATTAAGATTTTCAGAAGTTAACAGGAAAATAATATGAATAAATAAATAAATACAGCATACATTGCAATGACAATGACTGAATTAATAATGACTAGTGTCCAGGCGAAGTTCTGCACTAGTTAGCTTGACCCAGCCTCAAGACTCTTCTGTATTCAGTGCTGGTGATAAGGCTCGCTGTTCGAGACTTACTTGCTTGAGTAGCAGGCCATTTTTTTCTAGTGCCAATTAAAATGAAAGAGTAGCGCCGGACAGTCCTCCACACTTGTGTTCCGTCTCCCCTTCCACCTTTTTATTGTTTCTCGGCACTCTCATTCATTGAGCAGATGAATAAATGGAGAAGGAAGAGTGACTTTCTGGTTTCTAATGTGCAAACGCCTCATTTGTGTAATTGTGTCATGCTTGCATTAGCATGGGGCTTCAGGTGCCTAATTGCTCTGCTTTAATATTGCAGCAGGGGCTTGTTTCCTCACAGCGACGGCCTCTGGTTCTATCGACTGACCTCGGGAATGAAAGAGAAACAGAAACACATTGAAAAAGAAACTTTCAAAGCCCAGGAGTACAAATATAGAGAAATGACAAGTAGAGTCTTGTTCAATTTGTCAACTCAAAGCTTCTAAAGTGATACTTTACCACCAAGACAACAATGCAACTCACACAATTCCAAGTACATATCACTCTTATCAGTGCACAGCTGAGAGGATGTGGGCGATAAAGTCAAGGGTGGTTACGGTGGAGTGCAAACCAGTGTGCCGAGGATTCATCAGGAGGCGTCGGTAGAAATGAGCTGCTGCCCGATGCTCTGTGAGCAAAATAAAGGAGCAGTCAAGTGTTTCCTCGAAAATTGAGTGCTGAGAGAGTAAGTATGTATCAGTTTATCAGAAGGCTAATGAAGCTAACACATTCTCCATTATTAAGTCCGTATGACCTGAGGGGCTTTTGTAAAACAAACTGAGATGACATGAAGGAAGAGGATTAGAATTAACATAAATGACTCAATCTGCAAAAAAACCTTCGGCAACAGTGTATTGCTGTTTTCACTGCTAGACCTACACCTGTTGCCTAGCAAATGACTTCAATATTTTCAGCAGGTATCTGGCAGAAAACATCACCGCTCAGATTTTAATCCAAGTTGATATCATCATCAAGGCAATCAGGAGTAGATAAATGCACATACTGTAAAAAATAAATAAATAAATTCACTCAGAAATATTTTCTAAATAATTACAAAGAAACAGCAAGTAACACATTGGAGTAAACATAAGATTCTGAAGTAGGAAGAAAAAAAAATCAGGAAAAACTCAATATTTTCACAGAGGCATTGTTAAAGCCTTCCAACAAATCACAGTTGAAACAATGTAATGAAATATAAAGTCATAATACATTATATTTGATGGCTGTCAACACAGAAACATGTTTGTTGAACAAATAATGGTGCAGTTACGGTATCTACCAGCAGGGGTTAGCTGGATAATGCAAAACTCTGAGCTCATGGAATACAACTTGTATGTCACCTGACACTTCACTGTCACATGACATCATGTACCTGCCATGTTTGGAAAATGGAGTGCTGGTGAGTGTTTGATTCAGCTTGCATTTCACCTCAAGACATCCAAAATTACAAGCATGTGTAGTCTATGATAAACATATGAACAAATGGTGCTGACATTGTGCAATCTGCAAATTGTGCAAATAGTATTTTGTTGCCCTTAATGTTTTTCTGGAGTAAAATAGTTGGAGTTTCATGTGATTCTTTTAGAAAAGGTTAAGGCACAATCAGATGAGTTATGTGTGATATAGCATTGAGAGATTGTTGTTTTTCGCTTTGAAATTGTGGGTTTGTAATGTGAATTAGTGTTTACACATAAAAAGGACTGAACTTGATTTGGTCAGTTGCCTGTATGCGCGGCCATATCAGCGGTATTCGGATGTAAACAACACCATGGATTGCACAGTATGTACTACTGAATACTTTGTTCTGCTAATTTATGTATAACCATGGAAAAAAACGTGTGGAAGCTGCGAAATTATATAGAGAAAGACTTAGTACGCAGGAAAGGGTGCAATATTTTGACAAACTAAAGTTAATATGTTGTTAAGACATACAAGCAGTATTAATTAAGACTGGAAATGATAAGAAACAAACACAGTTGTTGTTAAGATTCTTGCCCTGGAAATCCTGGTTCAGTTTGGCCAACCACGAACACATTTTGTTTGTTTTTTGCACTCTTCTCCTTGATTTGTTATAACATTTGCCTATAGTACTCCATATGTACTATAGGCAAATATTTAGTCTATAGTACTCCATATGTTTTTCCCGGTCCAACCGAATAGTGTAGCCCAAAACATGACAATAATCCATTTTCAGCAGCAATAATCAGCAAAATATGCAAGTTCGTTTGGTTCAGTGGCACTGTTTACATTCACTGTCGTCAATATGGCCAACTGATGACACGTCGTAAAAACACTCTATTCTCCAGTCATTTGTTTGTGAAACAGAGTTAACAGAGTTTTATTTTTATTATTAGTACTTTGCATTTCAAAATAAACTTCAATATGTAGTTCAGTAGTGTCTATAACAGATGACACAATTTAGTAATTGTGGTGCTTCTAATTAAGTGATAAAAATATCTAGTAATAAAAATACAGTGATACGAACAGCTGAGTCCTTAGCCATCTTCAAGAATCGGTTAAAAACACATCTCTTCCATCTTTATTTGACCCTCTAACTCTAACACTCTCTATTGTGATTCTATGTTTTATTTAAAAAAAAAAATAAAAATCTTGCTCTTTTAGACTTGTACTCATTTACTTACTACTTGTAAAATATAAACAAAAAAACAAACAACGCTAGCTTCTCTGTTCTTTTTGTATTCCATCTATTATTTTTTCTCTTTGTTTATTATAGAATTAACAAAAAGCAAAAATAGAAGGCCTCTAACACTAGCTTGCTTTTTCTTTTTTTTTTAATCTATTTTCTTTTTATTTATTATATAATTAAAAACTTGCTATGTGTACTGCGTTAGGCTAACTGACACTTGTAATAGCACTTGCATGTTATTGTTCTTTTGTTGATTTTGATTGCTTCCATTGTCCTTTTTTGTAAGTTGCTTTGGATAAAAGTGTCTGCTAAATGTCTAAATGTAAATGTAACTTACACTGGAAATGTTTCTCATGAGATCTCAGCAAAAAGTCTCACAATTTATTTCCAGAACATGCCTCAAATACCACTCCTGTTGTGTGATATGTTTTTGATTCATTAAAAAGAACTGGTTCATAAGAGTCATTTGCTTGTGAATCTGACTAGACTGGGTTCAGTGTATGTTTTTGATTCACTGAAAAGAACAGCTTATACCAGGGGTGCCCAACCCTGTTCCTGGAGATCGACTTTCCTGCAGAGTTTAGTTCCAACCCTAATGAAACACACCTGTCTGTAATATCAAGTGCTCCTTGAGATCCTAATTAGCTGGTTCAGGTGTGTTTGGTCAGGGTTGGAGCTGAACACTGCAGGAAAGTTGATCTCCAGGACCAGGGTTGAGCATCCCTGGCTTATACTGTATATTGGATCATAAGAGTTACATGAAATGTGTTACACTAGCCTTGTTGTTTATGTTTGTTTTAGCATGAGGACAGTGCAATGTTTTTACTTACCATTATTTTGTGGTACATAGTCGGGTAGATTATTATTTCTTTTGCACTGACATTATAGCAGACCGGTGCACAAAATATGTATAATATGGAATATTTCTCCTGTTGATAGTTTCTCTTTGGCTTACCTTGGTTTTCAGTTCATCTGAAAAGAAAGATCTAAAAAATATATATTCCATGTCAGTCATAGTCTGTCAAAAGCTTGTGTGTTTAATCTCAGTCAGTGCTCTGGTCATCGGTCAGGCTGTTGAAGTAGAGGAGTGTGTTATGTTGTTTCGTTTCCTCATTAGCAGGCCGAGCTGTGATTGTGACAGAACTGAGTCTGGCTGCAGGATGGAAGATTCACTCAGACAGAGACTAAAGGGTCTGGCAGTGTTTGATCTTATTGATTTATTTCACAAGGATCTCAGAGTTTCTGTATAATACAACACTGACTGAATGTAAACACGCACACACTCGGGGAATACAAACACAAATACATTCTTAAAGGAATATTTCAAGGTGTTTTCAGGTGAATGTCTATAGACAGCATCCGTGGCATGTTGATTACTATAGACTAATTTCAACCAAGGTCGTAACATTTTAAGACATTGCAGGCATGTTCCTGATCTGTTTTTGTGTCTGTTGCAAATACAAAATTATTTGTATTCGGATAGAACAGAATGTGGACAGGACTTAAAGGGACAAAAAGGGATTTTGTTACTTGCTCACCCTCAAACTGTTCCAAACCTGTATGATTTTGTTTTCTTCTGTTGAAAGCGAGACCAGAAATTGTTTAGTTACCCATATTCCTCATAATATACACAAAAGATTATACAGGTTTGTAAATGATGATAGGATCTTAATTTCTGGGTGAACTACCCCTTTAAATCGGATGTGCCTCACAAGGCAGTGCACATTTTTTGATGTAACTCTAGTCCATTTATAGTTTCATTATAGCAAATATGCCTTTTATGATTTATAAAATGCTTTCCACACCATTTCATATATAAAGTTTACACTAATCATATTGGTTTCACAGACTCACCATTGCAATAAAATTTTAGATTTATTCATCAAAATGTCAATACTCTCTATTTCTCTCTCAGAAACGGTCAACAAAGCATTATTTTATTTTTATCATTTTTAATCTCCTCTGTTCTATGTTTCTCAGTTTTTTTTTTTTTTGTGCTTCATTTGTCATGTGAATAATTGCACATTTGCATTGCCAAAGCATCTGCAATAGTACACGTAGAATGAGGAAAACAGGCAATATACAAAGCGATTTAAAAATTGACTTTCTCTCTGTGTCTGTGATTCAAACACATAGTTCAACGATTACAAATGATCACTTTTTTTAATTGGCCTGAGAACTTCAAAATGCAAGTGCAAGTCCAAAAACACAGCCTAATAAGATACGGGCCCTTAACTAGAGCCAAATAAGACATCGATTGCCCTGAAAAGAAAAGTCTGGCCACAGGAATAACTTTTACATTCCAATTACAATAAAAGTGGAACGAAACTAAAAGGTGATGGATTTACCGAGATTATATAGGGGGTTTTTCCCCTCCATATTTCTCACTCGGGAATAATATTCATTTGAGAAAGTAGTGAAATCCTTCTGAATTGATTCCGATTTATCTCAGAAATGTGACTCGAGCAGATACTGATCTCACGGCTCTGCTTTTTTTTCTTATTTTTCTTTGCTGTTATGATGATAACGGGAGCACGCGTGACGTCTCTGGGCCTCTTAGCCCTCAGGTGAAGTGACATGCTGGTAAACACCTGCGTCCTGGTGGGGCTGATGTGATCAGCGTGCGTGTGACGCTCGGCTCGTTGGCCTGTAGATAATGGGAATACGCAAAGGTGTAAATGAGCTCTGTGCTCGGCTGACAGGGTCTTTATGGATGGTCGCCCGCTATCGCACGCCTAAGAGGCAGATCCATTTCTGACGGCCATTAGAGTGTCGCCCCGGCACAGACCCGCTGACGCTTTGCGAAGATCCAATTTAACACGCCGCACCCGTTCACGTCCCAATAACATCAGCTCTCATCCTGTGGGTGGCCGTCATAAGCAGATATCATTGTGCTTATCGGGATGAGACGGGTCTAGAATATGTGAGGTGGATTTATGTAGCTTTTGTTCGGTAATGGAAGCCCGGAAGGGCTGAATTTTAGTCATACCGTGCTGCTCCTTCTGAAGACGTTGTGCAGTTTGCACGATTTAGAAGTTAAATTCAACGTAAAATTGACCCTATTTTGGTATGTAACGCCCACTTTTCAAAATCCAATCAAGTCCTTCAGTCCTTTTTTTCAAATGAATATCCTGTAAAACATCATATTAAAAAAGTAAAATGACGTGGCTTTAAAATATTGGATTAGTAAAATCATAGTTAACCTGTAAGGTTAATGTTCTTTTGTGCAAATTAATCCTTCACTATTCAGAGACTTTTTTTAGCTGGTAATGCAATCAATCAGGTCACTGTGCACTGGTGCAAAAAGATAAAATTGAATAAATCCCCAAAATGTGATTTTGAGTGTAACTGGAAATGAAATGTGATGTGTATGACCATTAAATATGTTTAAGGACTTTTGTATCCTTGCCATCTTACAAAAGCTGGACAAAAAATAGAAAATTATGTAATTTGTCATCTTGACTTGGTCTCATTGCTCTTCTTTCTCTCCTTTTCTTTCTTTTAGATGTCTGTTAATAATATTAGCAGGTGGTAGCATCTGTAATATGATGAAGATGACTCTGAGCTGGCATCTCCACTGGGGGAAGATGTCATTTATAGCACTGACAATTGTGTGTGCAGGGCTGTGTTTTTAATATGGACAGGAGAGCTTATGAGAGCAAATATTTTGCATGGTGATTGGTGCAAGGTCACACAGGATGATGTGGTCTTGTAATCAGGCAATTTCTGATGAAATCTATGTACAAATAGACTATCGGCTTTTATCGTACGTTATTACTCCTGGTGCATTTTAATACTTTAGTGAATATAAATTTTGCATATATTTAGCACTAATAAGCATTATGTTTCTTTAAAGCAGTGAAAGTAACACATATCGTTAATTTTGTCTCTATCCCAGTACCTTTTGTAAAAAATAAGGGATGTAATGATTCACTCAACTCAAGATGCAATGCGATTCACAATACAATGATGCAAAATGAAATTTAAGACCAATGTTAAATGAAAAAGTGTCCTTTTATTATTGCTTGGTCAAAATGCTACTCATTTCTTTGTGAAATTGAAATTTTATAGCACAAATAAATCTATTCATATAAACAAACTAAGGCTTTGCCTGTGCTCTTTCTATTAGAGGCAACCACTGCATTTTAATCAATATCCGAAGAAAGATATTGCATACATGCAGCATGGTGAGTTTTTGGTTTAAATTATGCTGTTCTTTTTAACATTTTATTACTGAAAATTTCTGAAAAAAGTATCTCAGGTTCCTAAATAAATAAACAAATATATAAATAAAATATTTATATATATATATATATATATATATATATATATATATATATATATATATGCCCAAATCCAGCATTATGGATGTGACATTTTGCATTGGATGTGACACATAAATGCTTAGAGAATGTATGTTACCAATATACCAAACCATCTGTTTACATTTTAATAAACCCTTGTTAATAGAGTCTAAACATCAGAAAAATATCAGTCTATGCATGAGTTTTCTATGTTAAAAAAGGGAAATAATCATGCATTATGGATGTGACAAAAAATTACACTATTTTTGAGAGACTACATACTTTGTAGGATTTATGCAAATTAAAATGCACAAACCAGACACAATAATACCCAACAAATAAAAAAAAAAGCGATGGCTCTTCACAGAACATATAATTGTTACTTTATTTTAATTTTGATTTGTCTATTTATAAGGAGTATGTACTGTTATGGATGTGAAAATAGCACTTACCAGGAAAATCATGCACTGAAAGAAAAAAAAAAAACTTTAAAAACTTTAAGAGAGATCTCACATGGATATTTGAACCACCAAATGTTGACGTCTGTGCTATCAGTATAGTAAAAACTTTATTTTTTTCATGGTAAAGTTGACATTTGCATGGAATTACCCACAACTGTTTTCAACATTTCTAATAAATCAGCATATTCAAATGATTTCTGAAGGATCATATGATGTAATGATGCTAAAATTTAGTTTTGAATCGCAGGGATAAATTATATTTTAAAATATATTAAAATAGAAAACTGTTATTTTAAATTACAATACTATTTCACAATATTACTGTTTTTTTTTACTGTATTTTTCATCTAATAAATGCAGCCTTGATGAGCATAAAAAACATTAAAAATCTTACTGATCCCAAACTTTTGAATGGCATTGTATTTACATTGATTTTCATTTGTTACAAAATTGTGTTTCCTTATATCTCCTGTTGCTTCTGATGAGAAGTTTGCTCTTTGACATGCAGTCAGTTTCGTCAGGCCTCATTGTGACATCAGAGCTTGTAACCGTGGTGACAGGCCCAGGATCACTCTAAGGAGAGGAAGTGAGGGCTGACATGCTGTTCGGAGTGCGCTCAGTGTTGAGCGCTGAATGTGGAAAAAGCACATGCATATTTTATAGATGTCAGCACATATTTAGGATCAGATTAAGAAGGGAAAGACAGAGTGGAGGATGAGGACAGAAAGGAATGTTGAGTAGGAGATGCTGGAAATACTGTGTAACTAGATTTTTACTTTTTCTGAAGAAGATATGAACAACGCTTGGCTGTGTAAAACTCACCATGATGCTAGTTTTTTGAGTAATGAAGTTTTTAGAGTGGTTCTTAGAGTGATCTGTGCAGCTGCCAAGGTGTTCTGGATGGTTGCTAGGTGGCTCATAAGTCACAATTTTTTTTTTATAAAATTTTATAAAATTAAAAAAAAAAAAAACAGAACCCAATTTGTCATAAAGTCCATTGATTTTGAGCATAATTTATATCGGTCTCTGCTGGAGAAAAAAAAAAAAAACTTAAATGCTGGTTTTGCTGGTTTACACAGGTCTCACATCATACTCAAGCTTGTGTTTACAGTAACATTTGAACGTTTTATCAATTTATTTGATCAGACGTACAATAAAATCAGTAACGTTGTAAAATGTTAAGTTGGCTTGAAAAAGCTTATAGTTCTTATAATGTTAAGCTTATAGTTCTTCTTCTTAGACTAAATTTCTAAATTTTTAAATGCTATTCCTCGTAGAGCTTTTCTAACTGATCAGACTTAAGTTTGCCTAAAAAATGACTATTAAAATTTGGTTGTAAGTAGTTTTAGCTGGTTTTTTTTGTTTGTTTTTTTTTTGTTTTTTCTTTTTTTTTTTTTTTTTTTTTGCTAAATCAGCTGCTTTTAGCTGTTTTTTTTATCTTTTTGTTGTTGAATGAACTGCTTTTAGCTTTGAGCTTTTTTTTATTTTTTATTTTTTTGCTAAATCAACTGGTTTTAGCAGTTTTTTTTGTTATATTAACTGCTTTTAGTTTCCCTAAATCAACTGGTTTTAGCAGTTTTTTTAGTTTTTATTTTTTATTATTTTTTTTTTTTTTAATACCAAATCAGCTGGATTTAGCTTTTTTTTACTAAATCAGATGGTTTTAGATGATATGTGGCTGTTTTTGTTTTGTTTTGTTTTTTAGCTGCTTTGTTAAATCATCTGGTTTTAGCTGACTTTAGTTGGTTTTTAGCTGTTTTTGTTAAATCAGCCGGTTTTAGACTAAATTTCTAAATGCTGCTCCTCCTAGAGCTTTTCTAACTGATCAGACTTAAGTTTTCCTAAAAATGACCATTAAAATTTTAACTAGTTTTAGCTTTTGTTTTTGATAAATCAACTTGATTTAGCTAATTTTTTTTGCTTTTTTGATAAATCAGCTGGTCTTTAATCAGTTGGTTCTAGCTGTTTTTGTTAAATTAAATGGTTTTAGCTGGCTTTAGTTGGTTTTTACTCTTATTTTGTTAAATCAGGTTTAAGCTGTTTTTAGCTGTTTTTGTTAAATCACCTGGTTTTAACTGTTTTTATTTTATTTTTTTAGCTGTTTCTTTGCTAGATCAACTGGTTTTAGCTGCAACATGCAAGCACTATTGATCTCTCTTTTAAAACTAGTAAATTAAATCTTAACTATTTCAAACTGAAAACCTTCAAATTTCAACCTTTTAAAACTACTGGAAACTTTTTGGGTATGGCTTTTTCACACCGAATTAAAGTTTGTCTACAAACTTGTTTTATCTAGTTACAAATTACAATAAATGTTTTTAAATATATTTTAAAATGCAATTTATTCATGTGATTGAAAGAAGTTTGTGGAAAACAGCTGTTTTTTGGGTTCTTTGATGAATATTATATATATGTGTGTAAATATATATATATATATATATATATATATATATATATATATATACAGTATATATATTTTTTATATACTTTAAGCTGTATTTAAAAGAACAGCATGTATTTGAATTACAGTTTTTTTGTAACATTATAAATGAATAAAAGTATTAATTTAAAAAACACTTTTGAACATTTTGAACAGTAACATTAGGTAGCCAGCTGATCAGAACCACTGTAAAATCAGCTAACAGACCAGACTGGGAGACCAGATAAGACCAGAAAACTAGTTTATGTTGGTTTAAGGTGTTTTTTTCCAGCAGGGGTAGCACAGACAACAGCTAACAAGGTCTGAACATATAAAAAGTTGTCCTTTGTTTGTCCTTTGTTGTCTTGTGATGGATCACCTTGCCTCTGTAGGTTCCTTTACCCATGCAGCCTTCAGTTCCATGATAGAGTCAATCTAATGCGTGTAGGTGAATTTAATTTTCCCACATACCTTGTTCACTCGAATGAATTTCTATCTGTACTCTGATTCGGCATTGTGCACGTCAGCACTGGATCTGTTGGGAGGTCTCCCACAATCTCACTTTCTTTTACAGTCCTTCTTCTCCATCCTTTCTCCATGTAGTTCTCCTATTGGTTTTCTCTCTCTGGAACTATCTCGTCTTTTCCCAAACGGGATTATTTACTTCAGATTCCAGCTGAATTTCTCCATTCGCCGCAGGACTGCCTGGAGCCACATAACAATCAAAGCAGGATCATCCTCTCCTCACAACCCCCAGAGAGATACAGAGAGAATATGGAGAGATGAATCTAAGGTCATGCCTCTGCTACTCTGTAGCTGTAGGGGAATAAAGGTCACAAACGGAGAATAATCGGGTGCATGATTGAGAACTCATGTCGTTCCAAACCTGTGTGACTTTTTGTGTCCTGTGAAAACAAAAGGTGAATTTTTGAAGAATATCCTGGCCACTTTACATAAAATAATAATAACACGAATGAAGACTAAGGCGATAAAGCTCCAAAATGCAGCAAAAAGTACCGTAAAATGTAGTCTATACTACTCATAAGATATATTCAAAGTCTTCTGAAGTAAAAGATTAATGTTGTTATTTGCTAAAAAGTCTTGATATTAGCTCTTTTTGGTAAATTTATTAGTAAAGTAGCAATTGACTGATTCATCAACAAATCATTAAATATGTAAAAGAAGTTGTTTGTTACAAACATGCAGCTTTTCACTTCACAAGGTGTTAATTTATGGACTGGAGTTGTGTGGATTATTGTGATGTTTTTATCAGCTGTTTGGACTCTCAGTCTGACAGCACCCATTCACTGCAGAGGATCCATTAGTGAGCAAATGATAATGCTAAATTTCTCCAAATCTGTTCTGATGGAGTAACAAACTATATATGTTCAGCAAATTGTCATTTTTGGGTGACTTATTCCTTTGAGTAACAAAAACCCTATAAAAGTGTAATCTACAGTTTTATGCAAAAGTATGTGAATAACTTTTACATTTACTATTTATAATATACTTTATTTAGTACTGTCCTGAGTAAGCTATTTTACATATGTTTGTTTTGCGATGGTAGTTTATGAGTTCCTTGTTTAAGGCAGCCTGGGGGGGAAAACTTTTTGAATTTGAAGATTAAGGCAAGTTGTACTTAATTTGTCTTCTGGGAAACATGCAGGTATTCTCTGTTGTTTCCGAAGGGCAGTACTAAATGAAAAAAAAAATATATATATTTCAACGAAATGAGTCAAATTTGGACATCTTCATCCTGTTCAAAAGTTTTCACCCCCTGGCTCTTAATGCATCGTATTTCCTTAGAGCATCAGTGAATGTTTGAACCTTTTTTAATAGTTATGTTTGAGTCCCTCAGTCCTCAGTGTGAAAAGATGGATCTCAAAACCATACAGTCGCTGCTGGAAAGAGTTCAAATATGCAAAAGATGCTGGAAAACGTACTCGGTTACTATCGTAACCTCGGTTCCCTGAGATACGGGAACGAGTACTGCGTCGTTAGACGCTATGGGAAAAAGTCCTTTTTTCTCCTTGACTGAAGCCTTTTTCATAAACGCAGTGCAACTGCACGGCCATTGGATCGTGCAGAGAAACGAAACGAGCCAATGACTCGGCAGCGGTGCTGCACGAGCCTATGGCGAAGATGCCCGCCAGAAGGGGCGGGGTCAATGGCTATATAAGTGGCCGCTTCGCCATAGGGAATCAGGTTACTTCGACTGAAGCGACGATTATGTCGTGCAGCGACATGGTATGGCCCGTAACGCAGTACTCGTTCCCGTATCTCAGGGAACCGAGGTTACGATAGTAACCGAGTACGTTCCCTTTCGATACTACACTCGTACTGCGTCGTTAGACGCTATGGGAACCGGTCCATAAACGCCATGCCATGGAGAGAACGACCGAACCCGTACTTAGACCCAACGGCCCTAGTGACGAGTAGAACAAGGTCTGGTCGAGAATCGCTCTCCTGTGATTACTCATGCAGAAAGGATTCCCGCCTGTAGGGCGGGGATGTCTAGGCTGTAGAACCTAGTAAATGTGGACGGCGAGGCCCAGCCGGCCGCCGCACAGATTTCTGCCATGGATACACCACTAGACCACGCCCAGGAAGAGGCCACGCCTCTTGTTGAGTGGGCACGCACTCCGACGGGGCATTCTAGACCCAAGGAGGAATAGGCTAGGGAGATAGCATCAACTATCCATCTAGAAAGTCTCTGCTTTGTGACCGGTTGTCCCTTATTGCGGCCACCAAAGCATACAAAGAGCTGATCCGACTTCCTAAAGGGGGCGGATCGCTCGACATACATTCTCAATGCCCTAACAGGACAGAGCAGACTCAACTTTTGATCACCTTCCGAAGAGGGAAGAGCAGAGAGCGTTACCACTTGTGCCCTAAACGGGGTGGAGGGCACCTTAGGCACGTAACCATGCCTTGGTTTCAGGATGACCTTAGAGTCGCCTGGTCCAAACTCAAGGCAGGAGGGGCTTATAGAGAGCGCTTGCAGATCTCCTATACGTTTGACTGACACTAAGGCTAGCAGCAAGGCGGACTTAAGTGTCAGGGTCTTAAGGTCTGCATCCGACAACGGTTCGAAGGGGGAACTCTTTAGCGCCCTCAGAACCGTGGATAGGTCCCAAGTAGGGATAGTGTGGGGGCGGGAAGGATTCATCCTTCTAGACCCCTTCAGAAAACGAACAACCAAGTTGTTCCTGCCAATCGACTGGCCTGCTATTGGGGCATGAGAGGCCGCTATAGCAGCCACATAGACCTTGAGTGTGGAAGGGGAACGACCCTTATCCAACAGCTCTTGAAGAAAAGACAGTATCACAGATATGTCACAAGAAACCGGATTTTTCCACGGGTGGAACACCAGGTGGAAAAAACGGACCACTTAAAAGCGTAGAGGCGCCTAGTAGACGGAGCTCTAGCTTGAGAGATTGTGTTCAAAACTCCTTCCGAGAGGTTCTCAGGTTCCCGTTCAAACACCACAGGTGTAAGGCCCATAGATTGGGCTGGGGATGCCAAATGGCCCCGTTCGCCTGAGAGAGAAGGTCTCGTCTCAAGGGGATCGGCCAAGGGGCTGCGCAAGCAGCTGACATAGCTCCGGGAACCATGGCTGAGTCCTCCAAAGCGGGGCCACCAGGAGGAGCTTGTGACGTTGTTCCCTGACTCGTTTGAGTATTTGAGGAATCAAAGACGTCGGGGGGAAAAGCATACAGGAGGAGGTTGGGCCAATCGTGGGCCAACGCATCTCTCTCTTTCGAAAAATATATTGGGCAATGAGAGTTGTCTTTTGAGGCGAAGAGGTCGACCTCTGCCTTGCCAAAGACCTCCCAAATTTTCTGAACCGTCTGCGGGTGAAGCATCCACTCTCCCGAGGGGACATTGCTTCGTGATAGCATATCCGCGCCCTGGTTCAGTTTGCCCGGCACGTGAACCGCTCTCAATGAAGCCAGGTTGCACTGAGCCCATTCCAGAAGATCCTTCACCAGAGTGAAGAGGAGTCTGGAGGAGAGACCCCCCTGGCGATTTATGTAAGACACCACAGTCATGCTGTCCGAGCGGACCAGTACGTGGTGTCCCTTCAGATCTGGCAGGAAGGCGCAGAGGGCGTGACATACTGCCAGCATTTCCAAGCAGTTGATGTGAAATCCCTCCTCTGCCTTTGACCATAGGCCGAAGGCTGGGCTGCCATCGCACAACGCCCCCCAACCCCTGTTGGAGGCATCTGTTGTGACTACCTTCCTTCTGCAGACCAAACCCAAGGGCACGCCCCTTTTGTACCATTGCAGGTCCTTCCAGGGGGCCAGGGCTTTCACACAAGCTCGGTCCACATTGACATGCAGACGGCCGTGACGCCATGCATGAGGCGGAACTCGTGGTTTCAACCAACGCTGAAGGGGTCGCATACGTAGTAAGCCCAATTCCAGCACTGGGGATGCCGAGGCCATAAGACCTAGCATTCTCTGAAACCGCTTGAGGGGGAAGCGGGCTCCGGCCCTGAACGAACCCGCTAATTGCTGTATTAACAGAGCTCGCTCTGGCACAACCATAGCCCTCAGCTGAGTTGAATCGAAAATTGCTCCCAGAAACGATATTTTCCGGCTGGGGTGCAACATACTCTTGGGCAAATTGACCTTGAGTCCTAGGCACTCTAAGTGGCTGAGGAGAAGGGTCCTGTGAGACAACAGTTCTTCCTCCGACTGGGCCAGAACGAGCCAGTCGTCGAGGTAGTTGAGGATGCGGATTCCCCTCTGTCTCAGGGGGGCGAGAGCCGCGTCCATGCACTTTGTAAACGTGCGGGGAGCCAGGGACAAGCCGAAGGGCAGGACCGTGTATTGATAAGCCACTCCCTCGAAGGCGAATCTCAAGAATCGCCTGTGATGGGGGGCTATCTGGATGTGAAAGTATGCGTCTTTCAGATCCAGCGAGAGAAACCAGTCCCCTGAGCGAACGTGTGAGAGGATCTGCTTCAGAGTTAACATCTTGAACGGCCGTCTCATGAGGGCCTGATTCAAGCGTCTTAAATCGAGAATGGGTTGAACAGTCCCATCCTTCTTGGGGACGAGGAAGTAGCGGCTGTAAAACCCCGAGTCGCTCTGGGCTGGATGGACCACTTCTATGGCGCCCTTTTCCAGCAATATCATCACCTCTGAGCGCAGGACGTGAGCGTCCCTGCTCATCACCACGGTGGGGACCACGCCGCTGAAACGCGGGGGCCTTCGAGCGAACTGGAGTGAGTAGCCTCTTTTTACTATCCCCAATACCCAGTCTGACACTCCGGGGATGGCCTGCCAGGCCTCTGCCCGAGTGGCCAAGGGTATAATCGGTTCGGGCGGTTGGCCATCGCAATGGCACGAGACACCCTTTATGATTGGAAGAGGAAATTTGCTCTCTTTTTGAGGATGTTTGTGTTTTATTTTGTTCGCTGTCACAGCGACTGTTTGTATGGGCGCAAGACACATGGACCCAGTATTCACAACAGCTTTTACACAAAACACACCGCCCTCGGCACCCGGCATTGAGCGAGGTGCTTGGAGGTTCAGCAGAGGCCTCTTGGGGGGTGGTCCGGCCAGCGTGAGACTTTGCCCCCTCCTCTTCCTTTCGCCTGGATTAGGACGACGACGGAGGCGCCGGATCCAACGCCAGCTTAGGACGCGGTCCCTGACGCTTGGGGAAGGGGTAACGTCTAGCAGAGCGAGAGCGCAGTCTTGGCTTGGCCTTGGCTGGCTGGGCTGTGGCAGCAGCGGCAGAAGGGGTCGTAGACGCGGGTTTCACCGGCTGCTGGGGCGGTGCAGACTTGGGGCGCCCGGAAGCAGCTGTGGAACTCGAGCGTTTTGGCAGAAAGTGTCGCATAGCCTGGGACGACTTTTGTGCCACAGAGAAACGCTCAGCGAATCCCTCCACGGACG
Organism: Labeo rohita; assembly: GCF_022985175.1. Classification (NCBI taxonomy): domain Eukaryota; kingdom Metazoa; phylum Chordata; class Actinopteri; order Cypriniformes; family Cyprinidae; genus Labeo; species Labeo rohita. Next base: position 30,496,767 of record NC_066881.1, read on the forward strand.
GCCCAAACAGACCTGTGGGGGAGATCGGGGCATCCAGAAAGGGGACCTTATCCGCATCCTTGATCTCCGTTAACGTGAGCCAAAGGTGGCGCTCGAGCACGACCAAGCTGGCCATGGATCTGCCAATCGCCTGGGCTGTGGCTTTTGTAGCGCGCAGAGCCAGGTCCGTGGCGCTTCGCAACTCTGTCAAAGTGGCAGGGTCCAAGGCAGACTTGTCTGATTGGGCGAGAAGCTTGGCCTGGAACACCTGGAGAATTGCCATCGAGTGCAGAGCTGAAGCAGCTTGTCCGGCCGACGTGTAGGCGCGTCCGGCGAGAGCCGAGGTCGTCCTACACGGCTTAGACGGGTGGGAAGCCTTGGTTTTCCATCCGATGGCAGTGGGCGGGCAAAGGTGGGCGGCCACTGACTCATCCAGGGGAGGCAGCTTCTCGTAACCCTTGTCTTCGGCGCCGTCGACAGACGTGAGGGCGGAGGAAGACGAGGCACGCAGGCGCGCTGAGTAGGGGGCGCGCCAGGATCTGGTGAGTTCCTCGTGGACCTCAGGGAGGAACGGAGAGGCCCGCTGGCGAGGGGCCTGACGGCGCCCCGGCAGGAACCACTCGTCAAGGAGGCTGCGTGGGGGCTCCTCCGGAGGAGACCACTCCAATCCCAGCTCGTCCACAGCTCTGGTCAGAACGCGGAAGAGCTCGGCATCCATGCCAGTTTTGGACCTGGGATCGCTGGTGTCGGCGGATGGCAGGGGGGCGGGGTCATTGATCGAGCCCGACAGCTCCTCAGCATCCGAAGCAGCCAGTAACATGCTGTCCAGCATGTCATCTTCACTCCCGCCGAAGGAGACCATGTCGCTCGCAGCCGCAGAGGGACACAGATCCGGGCGGGTGAAGAGCACAGGGGAACCCTCTCTTTGTGGAGAAGGCGAGGCACGCGGGGGCTGAGCCGACGTGAGCTCACCTAACTCCGAGCGCTGAGATCCTCTACCCCGCTGTTTCTTCTTCACAGGCTCCTGTTCTGAAAAGAACGCTATCCGTGAGCGCAGAGAGGAGAGACTCATATCCCCGCAATGGGGACAATCCGTCTCTTTGAGTGCTGCCTCCGCATGGGGAAGCCCCAAGCAGGAGACGCACTCACCGTGATTGTCGGCAGCATGCAAGGGGGCCTTGCATGCACGACAAAAACGGTGCGGCATTTGAAACAACGCCTTATTTGCTCTTTTAGCGCGAGAAAATCGCCGGATGGCAGCAGGGGAGGATGCGTTGCAGCCGGCGTCAGCGGGCGGCGAGTCAGCTGCAGAATCACTCCGCTTGCAGGTGCTTGTCACGGCGAGTAGGCTTCTTTCTTGTAAGCGAAGAATCGTCGCTGAAGGAGAAGAAATCTGATTCCCTATGGCGAAGCGGCCGCTTATATAGCCATTGACCCCGCCCCTTCTGGCGGGCTTCGGCGGGCATCTTCGCCATAGGCTCGTGCAGCACCGCTGCCGAGTCATTGGCTCGTTTCGTTTCTCTGCACGATCCAATGGCCGTGCAGTTGCACTGCGTTTATGAAAAAGGCTTCAGTCAAGGAGAAAAAAGGACTTTTTCCCATAGCGTCTAACGACGCAGTACGAGTGTAGTATCGAAAGGGAACTGAAGGATCTACAGGACCTGGAAGACTTTTCTGAAGAACAGTGGTCAGTTAAACTGTTCAGAACAAACAAGGGACTCATGAACAACCTTCACAAAACAAAACAAAACAAAAAAACGTTGTGAGGCGCGTTTAGTCAATGAAGCCGGTACTTTGATTAGTAGTAAAGCTCCATCACGTGCGTTCAGCTGGAGCGGCAAGTAATACACAGAGCCGTAAAGCACTGACAAGCTACGCCAAATCGCGCGCAAAATCGAATTCGATTTTGAGCGCAATTTTGGCGTAGCTTGTCAGTGATGCTTTACTACTAATCAAAGTACCGGCTTCATTGACTAAACGCGCCTCACGACATTGTGCGATTAATCGTTGCAGCCCTAACAACCTGTGTATGCTGTATAACATCTTCTGAAGGCAAATGAAGACTTTGAGTGTCAAACAAACTAAAACTATAATTTTGAATCTGAATCTACCCCTCCAGTGAGCTGTTAACCCTTGTGACTGTGATCATTGAATAAGTAAGACGACTTAGTCTAATGTGTGAATGAAGGATTCAGTCTGATTTGTTTACTGGATCAACTGGTTCATTGGAAAGAACAATTCATTCACTGATCTGATTCTCAAGTTTAACTCAATGACTCAATGCTCCAGTCTGTTCGACGCTCAGACTGCAGTATCATAATGCTTTAAAAGACTTTGGTGCTTTTTTAATGTGTTTGTTATTTTTAAACTTTCATTTGATCTCTGAACCAGAATTTGAAAAAAAGCTCTCATACTGTGTTCCATATAACTTTATATGGTTGATGAGTGATTTTATTTTTATTTTTAGATAGGCTGCACTTTTGACCTGATCACTCAAAGTTGAGTATCCTACTTCAGTGGACTCTCACTCAGAATCTGCAGTCCTCAAAACTGAAACGCATTTCAACACCTCATTGAGATTCACCTTGCATTAGCTGTCACCTCGTTTCAATTAGCATGTGGGGTGGTGTACTGAGTACACAAATAAATGTTTTATTCATCATTAACAAGTCAGTGTTATGTAAGCGGAATTAGGTTTCCATGAATGATTAATAAGCCGGAACATTTAGCCACTTTAAATACAGCTAATCAGCTAAGGATAGTATAGGCTATTAAAGTGTTACAAGTAAGTTGACACACTCTTTAACAGATAATTGCTCCCCCTAAAAAGAGTTACAAGGGTTAGATTTTTAACAAAAGTTGGAGTCTGTAAGATATAGCAAATCTCTTATGCTCACAAAGTCTGCATTTATTTGATCAAAAATACAATACAATAATTTTGTAAAATAGTTTTACAATTTAATTGAACTGTTTTCTGTTTGAATACTTTAATATGTAATTTATTCCTGTGATTCAAATCAGATTTTTTTTAGCATCATTACTCCAGTCTTCAGTGTCACATGATTCTTCAGAAATCATTCTAATATGCTGATACTCAAGAAACTATAAATAAATAAATAAATAGATGGATCAAAGGTGAAAAAGGGTTTAAGCATAAAAACAATAAGTGTAATACTGCTTTAAATTGTTGCTGTTTTTCTAAATAATAAAATGTTTTGCATTTTTGTTTTTGTTTTCCTGAGTAAAAAAATAAATATCATACATATCATACTAATTTACAGAAGACACCCACTAAAATGTAATTCAGTGTAACAATTTTGTCAGGCATATTTACAACAAAAATCAATTTGTGACGTTAAAAGACAGATTACTTTCACCCCAAATACTAATTATTTGTAATTCTACCTTTTTCAAATTTGCCACTATCCTAGGTTTTGCCCATTTGTCAGTAAGATTTTTTTTTTCTTTCATTTTAAAACACAATAAAATGTAAAATTCCTCCATATTCTTTTATATATTTTAATATATAAAATAAGCATGTTGTTTGATTTTTTTTTTTTTGTTTTTTTTTTTTACATTTAATGTGCTTATACACATTAGTCTTTACTGTCACTTAAAAAAAAAAAAAAATACTGTTACAGAATAGACATTTTACTTACTAATGCATCATCCCAAAGAGTGATACACTTAAAAAAGGCTTTGTTCACTTGGGGATAAAAATTCAGCTTCTTCCATTTTAGAAATTGCATGCTTTTTAATATAATTTCTTAGTAAACAACGAAATATTGGCTATAACACAAGTCTGGCAAATGGGGCTTTGCTGGTACAAGGCTCTGCCCTAAAAACTTGTTTTTGTGCTCAGCAAGAGCATAAATCAGAACAAACACTGACCCTCAATACCAGTGACCAATTATTTCCATTATGGTGATGCTTTTCATAACATACTTATATTTAAACCTTATAATTAGTGAGAGTCATGACCTAGCAGCTGACGTCCTAAACGCTGAGTTTATCATTACTCTGTTCTCAAAGAAACGTTTTATTTAGGATCCAAACTGTATGTGCTGACAGGAATGAATCATTACTTCATTATATAAAGGTCTTTTATGGATACGCTGACCTTGAGAGAGGCTTCAGCATCAGACGCCGTTTAACTCAGTTAACCTCAGTGCTGATCTATAGAAGGCTGGGGATCTTTCACCTGTCAAAGCTGAAGTGTCACAAAGCGCTGCGATTCACTCTGTGTGAATCACTCTGAAAGGGCAGACGAATCTTCACAGACACAGAGAGACAATGCTTCACACAGAGAGAGAGAGAGATTTCCTTGTGGATCGGGACAGAAAGAAAGAAGGAGAGGTTATATGAGAAGCAGATTACAGAGTGGGGGGAAAAAAGAGAAATGAATTAAAGATGACAGTGAATCATCTATGAGGATTTGAGGGTAGAGTGGTGTATGAGTAGAGTTGAGAGGAAAAGGCCTCTGTCAGTAAGTCTAATGTCCCTGAACAGCACAGCAATGTGTGAGAGCTCACACACACTGCCTGAAGAAAGTTCACTGTTCTCACACACACATTGGTTTCTCTATCGCTATCTCTCATTCTATTTCTTTTTGTCTGTGTGGCCTCTTGTATAACCAGACTTATGACTGTCTGCAACTTATTCTGGCCATGAATAGATGAGATTGACGTCAAAAGTGACCAACCTGCTTGTTTTGTTTGTGCTTGATTTTTAAAGGGCTGTAAATCAAAAGTAGAGGACCATAATAGTAGGACAGTGGAGGAGAAACTTGCTCAAACAATTAAATATATGTGTATGTAACCATTGCTGTTGTAATATTTGGCTGCATCTGAAACAGGTCGTATCACTGATTTTACCACTGAGACAATAATCTGCTAGAAAACATGCATTTAATACATGAGTGGAGTAAGAAAATATAAGATAGCCAAAGTGTTTAAAACACACGTGCACAGTTGAGTTAAATGACAAAGTTTACCCTCTTTAACTTTATGTGGTTTAGTGTTCATCTGCTTCTCACGTTTGCTCTTTATACATTGACTATCACTCTATATAGATGAATACAATCAGATACAACAATAAATTCTCAAATGTTTTTACAATATATAGGCTAATGATAAATATAACATTCACTTCAGTAGTATGAGATGACTGGATGCTTTCAACTGATTTCCTGTTGAACTGTCACCAACTGAATTGCAGTGGTCAAACTATTTAAAATATAGTGAATTAAGCTACAAACCCAATCATAATGTGCAGCTTGTCATTTTAATGAGTGTTTGCACTAGTTAGCGGTTATCTCACCTGGAAATATGGATAGTTTATTGATAAACATCATATTCTTAATAAAACTAGCAAACTAAGCCAGTAGTAGGGTCATTCTATAATTAGGGGTACATTTACAATTTGACAATTTGAAAAAATTTTTTCCAGTTTCCCAAAAACCCAAACATGACCTTACATAGCTGCTTTAAAACAATCTATATTGTGTAAAGTGCTATATAAATGAAGATGATCTGTAGGAATATGTGCATTAAGTATGTCTATGTTTGCTACTGTCCACCATGTTACCTTTACCGGGTAATACAGTTGACAGGTAACTTAAGACGGGCTCACACTACAGGATTTTTAAAATCCTAACCGATTATGAAATCTGGTTGCAGTGCACACATAAGGAGAATCATTGTAGATTATCTTCCCTGAAGTCATAAGCATGCACACACTACAAGATTTGAAAATTGTGGCGCATCACACACTATAAGATATTATTAAGATGATTACGATGGAGATCGTCATTTCAGCAACTAATGTTTACATATGTTAGCTAGCATGTTAGCAGTTTTATGCACTCACCCGGTATGTTCAAAACTAAGATGATTTCACTCCAGAGCTTCTTACTCCATGTGGTTGTGGTATGTTTTCAACATATTATACAGATAGTGTTACTACAAAAACATAAGAAGCAGTTTCCTCTATTTCCACTATCCAATGGACCGTACAGCAGCTGTTTTGCGGTTGTGCATTGGCCGTTGTGAATGTACTGACGTAATCAGTTTTCACTGATTTCGGATTAACAGATTGTGCCAATATACACTGTAAAAAATAAAACAACACAATTTGTTGAGTCATCTTAAAATAATTTGTTACCCTGCTGCCTTAAAATTTTAAGTTGAGTCAACTAAAATAAGTTTAGTCAACTTGAAATGTTAAGTTGTACTAAGTAACAACTTAGATATTTGTGTTTGCTAAACTTAACAGATGGGTAAGTAACTAAGCTGCCTTAAAATTTTAAGTTGATTCAACTCAAATATCTAAGTTGTCACATTTCAAGTTGAATAAACTTTTTTTGAGTTGAACTTAAAATTTTAAGGCAGCCAGGTTACAAATTATTTTAATTTGACTCAACAAATTGTTTTTTTACAGTGTACTTGAGTACTTGAAACTTTTTTGAGCAACTTTGAATAAAGAAACGATTTAGAGACAGATTTTTGTGATTTTTTTTTTTTTTTTTTTTTTAATGATGTGAACTTTAGCAAAAAACACAAATTAAGTTATAGTTTCCTATATTCTCTTTCCAGTAGTCAAATAAGCCAAAGAAAACAATTTTAATATTGAAAGTCACTTACAAAATGAGATGCAGGTACATTAAAAAAAAAAATCTGACCAAAATTTTACTGTGTGGGTACATTGCCAAACAAGTGAATGACAAAGTCCATAAGCTTTTTGTGAAATTTGGAGTAACTCATTAATCTATCTCTTCATATTTAAGGAGATAACTACTACTATGAGTACTAAAAGGGGCAGTAGAGTTACCTTTCAAATGTCTTTTAAAAGTGAATGTGATATAGCCAGTTATATATCATGTCAACTTATCTAATGTCAACAGTTTAACTAACTTTAATTGACTTATAGATTTTCTTCCAACAACTGCTGTGATAGTCTGCCTCAAAAGCAAAATGATTCTGCTTTCTGACTTTACTTGATAAGTCTAATAATGACGATTTTAATCCGATTAGACACATTAAAATAATAGATTAAAGTTTGAAACCGATACATTCATTGATCATTTTTGACTGGTTAAAAAGATCTGGCTCATTTCTTCGCAAATCTGACTACTCTGGTTGCTCTATTTGCATGTTTTGTTGCATAATCATGTCTTCACATATAAGTTTTAAATCAAATTTAAATTATGACTTGCCTTTGAACACATCTTGTTTATAGGTTTATATAGCTAGAAGGGTTTGTGTTCACATTGCTGCTTAGATTTTATTTGGGGCCTGAAATTGCTATCGAACTCAAGCCAGACAGAGACGTTCGGGGTTGTATGTCATTTTTGTGTGTATTCTGTCAGATAATGGAGTTTAAAGCTGATCAGTCCTTCTCTTATAAGCTTTTCAGCAGTAAAGGTGTTGCTATTTACAGTAAATTTTACAGTCCAGCACAAACCAAGGCACTCCTTTTCTTTTCTAAAACGCAAACACGTTTCCACACACACCCTTTTCTTTTTAAAGGGTGACTTTTATACGTTCTGTAAACTGAGCAGGACACTGATTGAAAAAGCCTCTGTTACAGTGCAGTTATTTGTCCATGCATGCTGATAAACTGTAATGGCGCAAAGGCATCGTTGTGTGTATTATGATATTGTGTTTGTGTGTGTGTGAGAGTGAGAGACCTGAGCTCCAGACAGAAACACAGAACAGTAAAGCATCCGTTAGGAGACAGAGGGATTCATGAGGCTGCGGTGGCCTATATTCAGGATTTACAGCCTGGGCTCTGCTGCACTGGGCAGAGGAAGGTAACGCAGGGACTTGCTGCCTTGCAACCTACTAAGACAGCATTCTACACTAAATAAATAAATAAATAAATAAATAAATTAGGACTTACTTTAAAACAGTTTTCGCTCAAAAGTTGCTGGTAAATTATTGCATAATATATGCACAAATTATTACAAAGAAATAGCAAGTTTAGCCAAATTTAGTTAAATGCAGAATTTTGAAGTAGAAAGACATGGGGAGTTTAATGGAATTTGACAAATGTTGCTGAGTTAATTACATGCTAATCTGCTAAGTATAAAAATAGCACACAGTGTTGTAAACCAATGCATTTTAATTATATTTGACTTTGTTTTATTGATACTTTTAGACAAGAAATGGATTTATTTTGTTACTTTTATCTTTTTCTCACTGATTAAATCTGAAAGTACTCAGTAAACTGTTTAGTGCGATTAATCACATACAAAATAAAAGTTAGAGTTTGCTTGATATCTGTGCGTTCTGTGTGGAATTATGTGTATATAAATACAAACACATTTATGTATATTATTATAATTTTTATATAATTTATATTATATATAAATAAAATTATTTTGTACATAACATTTCTCTTAAATATCTACATTAATTTGTGTGTATTTATATTACACACAGTACACACACATATTAGGCAAACTCAAACTTTTAAGCATTTGACAGCCATAATTTACTCACATGAATTTTATTCTTTCTTTCTTTCTTCGTTTGTTTGTTCGTTCGTTCATTTGTTCATTTATTTATTTATAAATCATCACATCAAAATCAGATTATGGTGTTCAGATCTCTGACCAAATATAAATTGTTACCAGTTAAATGTGTGTATGTGCATTTGCCACGAATAGCTTTTGTTTTGTTTTGTTTGTTTTTTTCTAATCTAAAACATCTAAAATACTAATAATAATAATAATTATACCACTGGTTTATTTGTTGGTTAAAAACTTTATTTTATTTTATTTTATTTTATTATTTTATACTGTTGGGTTAAATTTGAGCTTTTTATTGTATGTTATTTTATTTTATTTTATACTGTTGGTTTTTAAATTTGAGCTTTTTAGTGTGTTTTTTTACTTTATTATTTTTTGTTAATTTTTTTAAAGCCTTTATTGTATTTTATTTTATACTGTTGGTTTAAATTTGAGCTTTTTATTGTATTTTTTAAAATTTATTTTATTTTATTTGAATAAAGTAATTATAACATTCTATTTTATTTTATTTTATTTTATTTTATTTATTTTTCTATTATTTGTTTTATTTTTCTGTGCTAAACCTGTTTAAGACAGGTTTACTTTTCTAAGGAGGACCATTTTCAGAAATTTTAATTTCATTTGAATCTAACACATCCACACTTTTTTTTCGATGGTACTGATTTACCTCTGTAGGAATAATAGAATAGAACCCAGCAAATTTTCTAAGAATTCTAGTCCTGTCCAGATTATTATACATTTCTCAATGCACGGCATGGTGCACCTTCAATGTGACATTTTTTTGGTCAACTTTATGTGTAAAACAGTAGTTGTTCTGACATTTCAGTCTAGACTGTACAGAACAGCATCAGGTACAATCCTCCCCTTTCTTATGCGTTGTGACGTCCTATTGGTCACTTCTCTTGTAAACAGGGAGGTTGCTGTGGCCTGTGTTCAGGATTTACAGCCTGGGCTCTGCTTGACTGGGCAGATGTTCTTCTCCCAGCATCATTTTCCTCTGCCAGCATCCTCCCTCTCTTCTCCATCCTCTCGGTTATCTTTTATCACTAAAACACTTCACTGGTATTTCATTATACTTCCTTTAGTTCATTTCCTTCTGCACCTTTCCCCTTCTCCACCCTTTCTCTCTCTCTTTCACCACCCCCATCTCTCTAATTCCCACTTCAATCCCAGCATCCCTCTCCGCTCCGCCACCTCCTCACCCGAGGGTCCCGTAAAGCAGACCGTGACACACTCTGGTGATTTGGATAACAAATAACCTTGGAGAACCGGCTGGATGGGGAACACGGCTTACCGGCAGCCACGGACAGGTGTGACAATGGCCCAGCATGCAACAGGAGGAGCAGGGAGATATATTTAGTGTCTGATCTCTCTGGTGGCCGGGGTTTGGTGGTATTAGTGGCATAAAGTGTAGATTGGTCAGACCCCAGGCTATGTGTCTCTGTCAGGCCTGATAGTCTGCAGAAATGGAGAGCTATCTTTCATCGAGGCTTGGCTGATTTTGGGCCAGTCAGCAAGTTCATGTTTCCATTGTGTTTGGATGAAAAATTATAACAGTTTTTATGCTCTATTACTTAAACTCAACTACCAATTCATGGAAATGGAAGACTAATCTTGTATTTTTGTTATTTCGGTGTTGTTTTAGTATTTTATATATTTATGCTTTTTATATTACACTGTCAAATTCTTTTTTGAAACTGTACTAGTACATTGTACTAGAAAATGCTATTTCAGTTTTTCTATTTTAAAATTTTGTGCTTAATTATGTTTGTTACTTGCAATTTTTTTTAAGTCTTTGTAAAAAACAAACAAACAAACAAACAAAATGTATTGACAAATTCTGAGTGAATAATTTCTAGTTTAGAAAATTGTAGTTTATAGTATTTATGAATATTTATAAGTAGCTTCTCTTTATTTATTTCAGTTTATTTAAATTTTATGTTTTAGTATTTTTGTTATTTATATTTGTATATTATACTAATGTTGCTTTTGTTATTTATCATATTTTTGTAATTTAGCTTTTTTAGTTTATAGTATTTATTAATATTTTGTATTTTGTATTTTAGTTTTAGTATTTTTGTTACTTATATTAGTATATTATTGTTACTTTTATTTAGATTATTTATTTATTTATTTATTTATTTATTTATTTATTTATTTATTTATTTATTTATTTATTTATTTTGTAATTTGTAATAGTCCTATTTAGTTTTATTTTAAATCATTTTTGATTTTGATGTTGTTTATAGTATTTATGAATATTCTGAAGTAGCTTCAGTTTATTTCATGTTATTTAAATTTTAGTTTTAGTATTTTTATTTATATTAGTATGTTATATCATTGACAAGGTATCATTAATTTCTAATTTTAGTTTTTTTTTTTCATTAAATATATTTTTTCAGCTTCATATTAAGGATTATATTAATTTATGTTAAGGATACTTTAAAATGTAATGTTTAATTCATTTTGTTGTATTTATATATGTTTATGTAATTTTAAATATTTTGAAGTAACTTCAGTTTATTTATTCCACTTTATTTTAGGTCTAGTATTTTTGTTACTTATATTAGTATATTTTTTGTTGCTTTCATTATTTTTGGTAATATTCCTATAAAAATATTTTTTGTTTTGTTTGTTTTGAAGTAATATTAATTTTATTTCAGCATTATATTAAGCATTATTTTATCATTCATGTTTAATTAAGTTTGTTTATTGCAATTTCTTTGTAATTCTTTGTAAAATTGGTTGGCAAATTGTGAGTGAAAATAATTTCTACAAAAATAATTTTTAGTTTATAGTATTTATGAACATTTTGAAGTAGCTTTAGTTTATTTGTTTGTTTTAGTTTTAGTATTTTTGTTTTTTATATCAGTGTATTAACTTTTTAAATTATAACATTTTTATAAGTATTTATTAATATTTTAAGTAGTAGTATTTTTATTTATATTAGTATATTATATTGTTGCTTTTTTAGCTTTAATTTATATTTAGCTTTAATTTATATTTCAGTTTTAGTAATTTTAGTGCTTGAAAACATTTTTAGTTGGTTGATAAGGCAACATTCTTTTCTAATTTTAGTTTAAGTTTGTTTTTCTTTAAATATTTAATTTATTTAATGTATTAATATTTAAATGTAAGTTTATTGTATTAATCATTTATATTAAGGATTATACTAATTTATATAATGTTTTTTTTTTTTCAGTTAACAACAAAAAGGAGAGATTACATGAAGAATTGAATACTAATATATAGGTCTATCAGAGAGTTAGAAGCATATGCATATATAACACATATACATGTATTGTGGTTGCTAGTTGCTGTATTGTGGTATTGCATTATTTGTGAAAACCAATGCAATGCAGCCTTAGAATCTGACTAAATGAAAGCATCTTGCTTTGACGTCACCTGCGATGAATAAAAGCAGTATCTACGTAGGGAACTTGCTAGGTTTTGGAACACAATTACAGTCTATCATGCGCATCTAATTCATGACCATAACATTTATAACCAGACGAACAAGGTACTCATCATTTCATTGCCGCCTTCTAGTCCTCCACGCACCTGCTGATCAACTCATTTCATCATACAGAACCTCCTGCAGTCCATCTTACTGTCAGCTCCAGTTAAGGACAGGTGGAAGTGCTTCAGCCCGACAGGAAACCAGAGGTCGCGAGAGGCTCTAATTGCAAAGTGGGACAGAGTCAATAAGGAGAACAAATTAAAAATGGCGGCTAAATAGAAACAGGCCTCAACTGATTGCGCAGATGTGACAGAGACCAGACAGAAAGTTAGTGAGACATATAGAGAGATACAAGATGCAATTAATCTTTTTTTTTTTTTTCTCCGCTTTTTGTTTTTGTTTTGAAAAAGGAAAGCGCTAGTAGCCGTTAGCCAGTTTATGAAACCTCATCCTAATGATTTAATACAATACGTTGCATGGAGTGATGCTTTTTTTCTCTCCCCTTGAGTTTTGATGTATTTCAGTGATCTGGGCACTAAGAGAGATCTGGTCTCCGATCAGAACAAACTGAACTGAGAGCGGATGAATTGCTGCAATTTTGAGTTATTGAGATCGGACTGTTCTCATCTCTGAATTGTCCAGACGTGTTCATGATAAACTAGCAGTACTGTGAAACCATTGTGCCTTATGCGGTTTCAATCCTATTACCTGGGTCCTTTCAAAATTGCCATTTTTAAAGGGTTAGAGCCTGAGTCAAGGCATTGTAATAGCCACTTCAGACTGGACAGCACATTAGGAAACTTATTCAGAACCGCATACAGTTGCAAGCTCTTTAGACGTGCGTCATGGCTTCAATAGAGGCTTCATACATTGCTTTTACACAAAAGGTATGTTTGTGACAGTGTGAGGCAAGAAAAAAAGTATGAAATGTACACAATGAACAATAAAAACACTTGTGCTTTAAGGATTGAAGGCTAAAAGTTCTGCTGATTGCTTTGAGACACTGCAGAAAGAAAACAAGGACTTGTAGCTTCATGAAACTTTCTTGTTATGCTTTCGGTGAATTTAAATTAGAACGGAAGTGCCATGACATTCAGTCTCACGACAACCAGTTTGACCTTCTCCTGGCAAAAGCTGAACTTTTTTTTACTGCTGAAATACATCACTTTTCACAGCATGTAGGATGTGATACGGCACCTATTACATCTTTCAAATGGGTTCTATTTAAATTTTTGCTTGCTCTTGCACTGTTAAGCTAGGATGTTGTTGTGTGGTTGCTAAGGTGTTTGGCATGTTGTTTAGTGTTTTTCTAGTAGTTGCTAAGGTGTTCTACTTTTTTTTTGTAACAGTATCTTACTATATATCTGCATGATTTTGAATGCGTTGCTGTAGGGTTAAGTGATATTGACAAAAGTGATATCTCAATATTTTTGAGGGGTTTTTTTTTTCGTTAAAGGGGTCATCGGATGCACGTTCTCCACAAGTTGATATGATTCTTTAGGGTCTTAATAAAAAAATCTATAATATACTTTGGTTAAAAATTCTCAATGGTACGGTAAAACAACACCCTTTTTACCTTACCAAAATAAGCTCTGCAAAAATCATCCCATTCTGGTCGAGGCTGCTTTAAATGCACATGAGCTCTGCTCGCCCCGCCCCTCTCTTCTCTCTGTGGAGTGACGAGCATGTTTACTTTAGCCGCATTTAGCGCTAAACTTGCTAACTAGCACATTATTAGGAAATGCGATCGCAAAGATTCATAAAAAAAAACCCTTATACTCACTTCTGCTGTAATTGAAGCTGGATCACGAATTATTTGCACGAACAAAGACGGATATATGTAGATCGGGAGGCGCATTCCCTTCACAACCAAACGTAATCCACTGCATCTTCAGCAGCTCAGATGTTGGGAGTAAATGACGACCACTACGTTCATTATTACATCCAGCAACACAACACCTCAATCGCTCAATCTGAGATATTTTTGTCTAACTTACATCCCTGCTCTGGCATCGAAACAGTGGAGGTCGGACTTTGACAGCTGATTTGAGGTAAAACGCTCATGTCAATCAACTATCCTGGGAGCGGCCTCTGTGGGTGTGACGCAACAAAGACAGGCATCTGAGAATGGCTCAATTTGAAAAAGGGTATATTATTATTACAGATTAATTAAAAACCACTGCATGGATTTTTATCATTATAGGGTAGATTTGTACATGCACTGCCAACACACATTAATGTTCAAACAACATGTAAAAGTGAACTTAGCATCCGATGACGCCTTTAATAAAACAATATTTTAAGCGCATTTTTTTTTTTTTTTTTTAAAGTACCAAGCCCATAGAAGTAGTTTAGTAGTGTCCTTACCAATATCCAGCGATTACTAAATTGTCCTTAGCAATAATTTTGATCAAACAATTAAATATATGTGTATGTTTAACCACTGTTGTAATTTCAGCCACATCAGAAATAGGTCATACCACTGATATTACCTAAGAAGTTAAAGAAACATGATAGCCAACTGTATGCTTTTAAGGACACAAATTTAATACATGTGCAAAATAAGAATACATGCACATGAATACATGTTTTACAGAGTGTTTAAAACATACATGCACAGTTCAGTTGAATGATAAAGTTAACCCTCTTTAACTTTGTTGTTATGCTGTTTTGTGTTCATCTGCTTTTTCCATTTGCTCTTTTTACATGGACTATCACTCTATATAGACAAAACAATTTCACAAATATTTATTACAATATATAATGATAAATAACTTTCACTTCAATGGTATGAGATGACTGGATGCAATTTTTTTCAGTTTGTGACAGTTCAGTAGGAAACCTTGAACTGTCACAAACTGAATTGCAGTGGTCAAACTATTTAAAATATAGTGAATTAAGCTACAAACTTGATCATAATGCACAATGTTTTCATCTAACATGCTTTTTGGGATGTAGCTTGTAACTAGTTCTTACTAGTTAGCAGTAAACCGGTTACATCACCTGAATATGTTTGTAGATTTGAGTTAGATGTTATCTTTGAAATGGAAATATGGATATTTTATTTTAACGTCATACTTCAGTTAATGTTATAAAACTAGCAAGCTAAGACAGTGTTGTGTGAACATGGCCGAAGATGTGAAAAGCAGAGGAACAGATGAATCAATTTAATTGAGTCGTTTACACTAGAACAAAATTCAAATTTGTGACTTTGATTATTCAGTTCAAGTGATTCACTATCAAAAACCACACCAGAAGAGCGTTTTATTTTGAGTTTTAACATCGCTTGTAATGATTTTTAAAAAGCACGTATTGTGGTGGGTGAAAAAGGGCTTTTCGAAACTCTGAATTAGTTAAACCATTATGATTCACTGTTTTGACACGCTCCAATCGGATCGAGTATCGCAAATCAGTTCAGGACTTCAAAGTGTGTATTGAGAATCATTTGATTTAGATCGGAACTTCAGAGCAGGTTTGCGACTCATTGGATTCAAAACAGAACTTTGGTGCGAGGATTGTGAATCATTTGATTCAGATCGGGACTTCGGAGCATGTATCGCAAATCGTTTGATTTAGATTAGGACTTCAGAGTGGGTTTGCGAATCATTTCGCAAATTGAATGATTTGCGATCCTAAAACCACCAGTAGGTAGCAGCAAGTCCCTGTCTTAATGAGAAGAGAATCTGTTCTCTTCATTGGTGAAACGGAAAACAGACAATATTGTGTCTAAAATGTAACTTACTCAATATTAACAGATGTGTTCTGCATTCTTTTCAGGTAGTTTACTGTGTGGTTGTTAGGATGCTCTGCATGGTTTTTAGTGTGTTGCTGTTGTGGTTATGATGATCTTTTGCATGGGTTTTGGTGCATTTTTATGAAATTTAGTGTTCTGTGTGGTTGTTTACTGACCCTGCTCAAAAAAGCCCACACATCTCAAAAATATAGCTGCAAGCAGCGAGTTTAAGTCCTTTAGATATTTAAGCACATAAGGAAAAAGACATTACATATTATTTAGCAAGCCTGTAACCACCTAATCAATTATCAAAAAAGCATTTTTGTCAAATCCAGGTGATTTACCATATAACATTTATGACTGTTATAGCGCCATCTGTGGTCTAATCTCCCTGAAACTTTGTATGCTTGTTTAGAATCACCTGTCACATGTGCTCAGTGGGTTTCGTGAAGTTTTGAGTTTTTGTTTAGGCTTTATAGGCTCTTGGGTATATTTGTAGAGGCCCCTTTTCTAAACGACCCCATTATAGCTTCCCAAAGGGTAAATTTCAACATATTTTTGATAATTATTGACCTAGTGAGTCCAGAGAATTGCCTGCTGTGTTTTTTCCCAAATGGAACGAGAAAATCTAGGACTAGTTCATAAAGTAGGTTTTTCACATCTTCTCAATTATTTAAAAAACTGTTTGATTGACAGCAGTGGTTCTAGAAGCAAAGTTGTTCAGAAGGAGGAGGTCTATCATACAATACAAATATCACGTGGATGTGCGTTAAACCACGCAATGTACAATTGTGGTCAAAAAGTGTGATACCGCCCCCCAGTGGCCAATTTATTTCAGATTTCTCACAGACCTTTGGGACTGTGAGTCAAACAGGCCCACCAAGTTTTGTTCCAATCAGCCTCCATTAACCTTGTCTAATCGGTGCTCAAACTTAATCTGCCAATGGCGGCCAAGTTTTTTTGAGATATACGCAAATGTTCTTATAGACACTTGTGGCACTTTGAACCAAGACCGTGCACAGCGATTTTCATGTTGATAGGACAAATGGTTGCTTAGTTATAGCCATTTGTATGTTTTTTTCCCATCTTATAGTGTCAACAAGTAGCTAATCTCTGTTTTTTTTCTGTGACCTCAAATTGAGCTCTTACATAAGTGTGCTGAGTTTGGCAAAGATATCTCATTCTGTTCAGGAGTTATAGGCATTTTACTAAAAGTGGCCTTGCCCCCTTTTGAATGTTTGCCGTCCCTTTGCCAAGGTGAGTCGACATTTCAATTTTTTTTTGATAATTATTGACATTCACCCTCCAGAGAATCGTTCTGCATCAGGTGAAAAACCTAGGACTAGTTTGCAATAGTAGGTTTTGCAAAAATGTGGAAATCGCTCATCCGTGACCATTCTAACAAACTACAATAGGGTTTCAGCGCTATGCATATGAACCCCTAACAAGTTGCATAAAACTTCTTAAGTTATAAAAAAAGTGTAATTATTGTTTGTAATTATAAAAATGTTCAGTCTAATATTTTTTTTATAACTGTGATTAGGGTTTTTTTGAGGTTTTGTGTCTAGTCTCTAGATATGGTTTAAATCCTCCTATTTCAGTGGAGATTTTCTTTCACTCGTTTTATTGTAAGTCTGATCATTTAGAAAAGCGTTAACGCGCCTCTCCTCAACAAACTCTATGCATGACTAATGACAATATTGATATTTGCCGTAGCACCATTTTGTGCCCTTTTGTGTGATTGCTATTTAGCGCAACACAAAGGAAATAATTAATAACAAGAAAAGAATCACTTACCTAACCAATAATCATCTCTTTCCACTCACGCTCTAAGCAATCTCTCTTACATTATTAAGAGGCCAGGGGGCTTAATTACCATAACTCTGAGAGCGCTTACTTCCCAACCTCTTCACTGTATTTATCAGACGCCACCAATTAACAATATCTCAAACAGCAAACACACTTCTGAATATAATGCAATAAATCAGTCGGACAGCACGTCGGCCACGAAAGCCATTTGCCTTTTTCCAGTGCGAAAGAGAGAGATGACAAACATTGGATTTGACGTTACGAAATGGATTACATTTTAGACCAATTAAAATTAAATGGGCTGCAATGAGTGTTGACCCTGACCAAATTGGCCACTACTGATCTCATCAGCACTGTATCTCCTATTGGCCAGACGGGGAGTCTGATTCCGGCGGTCGTCATGGTGAGAAAACGAGAGGGAAAGAGACGACCGATAAGCACAGCGCCAGGCCTCTGGAGGAGTCTGTGTGCATCTGTGTTACTTCATTCAAATCACAGATAAAGTGGTGGTAATTGTAGTATACAAATTCAAATGGCTCATATTTTACATTGTAATGCTTTTTGATTGTGCCAAAACAAAGACGTCATGTAGTTTCTATGCCCAGGGTACATTACTAACAAGATGTCTGCTTTTATAATGTCTGTTAGAGAAGATTTTTCCCTGAATGTGTGACACAGTTGTACAGGAAGACTGTATACGGCATATGGGTCCATCCATATTGGTCCCTCATTCTCTGAGCTTTTTTTTTTTCACCCTGAGAGGCACTTCAAAAACTTGCGCATACCCGCAACAATTAAACATCGCAACGTGGCAGACGATGTTTTGATTGCTCATTAAGATGGAGAGGCAGAAGCCATTGCTGCAGATGCTCTTGTTATCACGCGAGATAATTAATGTGGAATGAACAGAGAGTAATAGAAAGAAAATCAAAGGTGGAGAAAACAGCAACGGCGATAGCCGCGCAGAGGCGAGTTGTCACCCCCCCTTCATTAGACAGAAGAAACTGTGTTTAATGTCTCCATCAAGGCAAGATGACCTTAGAGTCAGCAGTATCATGGGAACTGCTGTAATTGACATGGCAGCCTATCTGAACAGAACTGTCTTTACATAGCCTGTGATAGTTTTTTTCAGGATGAATTTTGATGAATAAAAAGTTAAAAAGAACAGCATTTATTTAAAATAGAAAGCTTTTCTAACAATATACACTACCATTCAAAAGTTTGGGGTCAGTAAACTTTTATTTTTTGTTTTTGAAAGAAATGAATACTTTTTGATAGCAAAGACTTATATTGTCAGAAAAGATTTTCATTTTGAATAAATGCTGTTCTTTTTAACTTTTTGTTCATCAAAGAATACTGAAAAAATATCAAGGGTTCCAAAAAAATATCTGGCAGCACCTCTTTTGCCAACATAGATAATTCTAATAACAAATCACCACAAATCACAATGATTTCTGAAGGACTTAATACTGGAGTAATGGCTGATTAAAAAAAATTCAGCTTTGCATCCCTGGAAAAAATTATATTTTAAAGTATATTAAAATAGAAACCATTATTATATATTGTAATAACGTTTTGCAATATTACAGTTTTTTTTTGTTTTTGTTTTTTTTTTGCAGCCTTGATGAGCATAAGAGACTTCTTTTAAAAACATTACAAGCCTTACTGATACCAAACTTTTGAACAGTATTGCATATGTGTGTGTTTAGAGTCACTTTTCATAATTCATCTTTCCTTTTGTCTGTAATAAAGTTCAGAAGTTAAGAAATTCACAAGTTAAATGCATTATGCCTTAAATTATTTATGAAAGTTTGTTTTCCATAAAGGAAATATTTTATATAATACTGCAGTGTTAAGTACCACTGAGAAATTAGTTTCTGTTAATATTTTGAATTAGAATTTTTTTTTTTTTTTTTTTTTTTTTCTGTTTTCACTTTATTTTTAGTTATTGTAATCATGGTAAACTAAATAAAAATAAAATGTTTTATTGCATTTAATGTAATATAATATATTTGTTCTACTTGTATTTCTTATATTGTATTATTATTATTAATTATATTAGTTTTCTTTCATACAAAATTAAGGCACAGTTCAGCTCCTATTTAAATGGCAGCTGAGATATAATTATATATTTATAGCACCACGATGGTGTCCACAATGTTGTGTCTTCAAAATATTATTCATAAAATACATTTTTTATGCTGCATTACAAGGTCTCTCGGTTTTGGAATAGAGCTAATATTACTGGACATGTGTTTAGAAGCTGACCTGAACTGCCTCTCAACTGCATTAAATATGAATAGGAGAACAAATGGCTGTGGTGCAGAGTGGAATCTTGTCTGGAAGATTTGTGTGTGCGTGCATGTCTGTGAGAGAGTAAGTGTGTTTATTTGTACGAGTGTGTGTCGTGACCAGAGACCGGTGTCTGCCCTTTAGAGGTGTTACTGTGCTAAACATGCTCTGAAGTCTGTTACATCCCTAGTTTTTTCACTTCACTGAGTACTTTTTTCTGCACTCTCTCTCTTTTTGCCTCATGCTCACTGTCTGAGGAGCCCAAGAGGTACAGACAAATTAATGAAGCACTCATGCAGTTAATGTAACATGGATCTGAAGCACTCCAGTGTAACACGTTTTCACCTCTGTGGCGTAGGTTCATTCAGTTAACTGTGCTGTAAGCATTTATGTTTTGAAATAACATGCATAGAATATTCATACCCAACATTTCCCTGATGCTAAGTTTGTCGGTTTGGTTGATTAGATTGGTTGGTTAGTCAGTTATTGTGGTCACCCAGGTGAAAAAGAAATATATTTACATTGTGCTTTTTTGGACATACTTAATATATTTAAATTGCACTATACTAAGTACATATTAAATGTATTATTTTGAAACAACTTTAAGTATATTAAGTGCATTTCAAGATATGTTTAAGATCAATTTTAATCTATTTGCAATATATTTAATGTATTAAAATTGTGTTAAAATGGACCCACTTCAAGTACATTTAGTGTATTTTAACTATACTACCCTTAATTTTATTTAGAGTACACTTAAATGTTGTACTAGAAGTACATTACAAAGTTATTTTAAGCTAATAATTAATGCATTTACAGTATATTAACATTAGGTCATTTATAATGTATTTTCATAACACTGAAGAATTCACTATTAATATATTAAAAATATATTTCATAATATATTTTTCATTTAATATGCCAGAAATATAGGTTTAATATATTAAAAATATACATTTAAAAAACCCATTTAGTGTGCCAATAATACATTTTTTTTAATATTAAAAATATACTTTTTATAACAAAAGTTTAATATATTACAAATATAATGCAAACTACTGTTTCTGTAAAGACAGTATCAAATACACATTTTTAAAAGTACAAAACTTTTATTTAATTTGACATTTTTTTAGCCAAAATATGTTCTCAAAAATAAAGATAAGTGATCTGCAGAGCTCCATTTAACACAAAATAAGAATAATAAAAAATAAATCATAAAGCATTTGTAGGAAACTAGCAATTTCATCAAACAATTGAACCACATATGGAGCCACTGAAAACAAACAAATGCATTTTTAACAAACTAGCAATAGCCAAACAGTTAACCAAGAACTGTAACTCAATCACATCTTCTTCATCCTTCCAGTGGAGAGTGACTGTTCTTTGAGGTTGACTCGTTGTTGCACTTCCTCCAAATGAGGGCCCGCACCTCAGACACTGTCGTCTTTGGGAACTCTTTTATCACAGTGTCTGTGAAAGGGGAAAAAGAAACTGTAAAAATTTCAGCAAATTACAGTACAATTCAGGACTGTAAACCCTGATCCGGCTTGTGTTTTCACTGGCAACAGTACCCTTTCTTGATAAGCTTGGTCTATGCTGGAAAGCAGCGAATGTCCACCATTCTCACATAATGACTATGCTAATGGATTTTCTATATGGTTAAGCATATACAAAAACACAAAATAATTATTACAGTCATGAATTTATTATCATAACTTTTTCCTAACCATTTCTGAGGATTCAGCAAGAGACAGCTCACTGGAACTTGATCTTGAGCTGTATGGGCCTCTTTTCATGGACTCTAGGACATCTTTGAGAGATGATACAATCCCAGGAAGCTCTACAAGACAAAAATAAATAAAAAAAAACAACACACATTTGAGTTCTTCATTTTTAGTTAATCAAGGTCTATTGATTCAATAAAATGTATTTTCTAAAGAAGCATTGCTGTAACTTTAAAACTTTTGTTGTGCAAAGACAGGAATTTCTAAGGATAATGGCAAGTTGGTTACGGCTAATAAGGTTTTGTTACATTTATAAATATAACAAACGATCATATACCATAATGGTAATGTGGCTAAAAAAGGTTACATTGCCTTATATTGACATAGCTGTTAATAAAGAGTCACCAAGATGACTTTTCCTTTCCATACTGGCTGTGGTACCCTATCAAAGACAAAAATACTCTAATATAGATAATTAATTACTATTAATACTTTTATTCACCAAGGATGTATTAAGTTAATAATTAAAAGTTTATTAAAAGTTAATAATAAATAATTTACATTGTTATAAAATATTTATATTTTGAATAAACACTGTACTTTTTAAACTTGTTATTCATGAAAGAATCCTGAAAAAAAAATCACAGGTTCCAAAAAATATTTGGCAGCACAGCTGTTGATATTATCCAACATTGATCATTCTGATAATAAATCCGCATATTAGAATGATTTCTGAAGGATCATGTGACACTTAAGACTGGAGTAACAGCTGATAAAAATTCAGCTTTTCATCAGCATCCATTTACATTTTTTTAATAAATGCTTGTAAATATATTTTTGATATTTTCACATATATATGTTGCCCCAAAGTACAGTCATATGGTTGTATAGATGGTCACTCATTTTTTTTCTATGGATGGATGTGTACATAACCAACAACGACTCTAAAATACCCAGTTAGTTTGGCAAAAGGATTCAAAATTGGGTAGATCTTACCAAAATCTACATTAACAAGTCTTACTAAAATATACTTTTACATATTTCAGTCTACTGAAGGAACCAGTTGGACACCTGAAACAGAACATGCTTTATGAATCTTCTTCTGAGATTAAGTGGCAGCCAACCATAAGTCATATAAAAAAAAACTAATTATTTTATATGAAATGCAAACACTGCTTACTCTTTTCCTTGATTGTCTCTGCTCTGTATTTTCAAACAGGTCAGTGTCAGTGTTATCTGAGTCACCTGACATTGGAGTAGAGGTTACAGGTGCTTTCTGTCTTTGCAGGTTCTGGAGGTCTCTTTTAAGTTTGTCTCCCATTACAGCATCAGCTGCACTTTGAGATGTACTTGCACTCTAAAAGCAACACACTAAAATTAACATTTCACCAATAAAAATAAAAATAAATAAATAAAAAAAATCTAAAACCTTTATGGCTTCAGGTGTTTTTTCCCTTTCTCTGCAGTGGTCTTCCAGATGTCTTCTCCTCTCTTAAAAGCATCTCTCTTCATGATTAAGTCTTTGTAAACATCTGCAATTACACACACACACACACACACACACACACACACACACACACACACCATTTCATTTAATTTCACAGTGTACAGTTATTTGATTTGATGGTAACTGGTTGATCTACCTATAGTAAGTTTACTCTTTTTATGAGTAAAGACAACAGACAATGCTTTTATACTTGAATCAAACAGGAAAAGTCACTTTATAGAATAAGCATCAGAAGTTTCTAGACCTAACGTTAATAAGTGTTGCTGTTAACGTCAACGTAGCTGTTGCTGTTAGTCCACGTACTAACATTGAGATATGCACACTGTCCACGTGGAAAAGTAGTTTATGCACCCAAAATGTTATCTTAAAGCTGGTCGCTAATAGGTAACAATAATAAACTTAACTTACCACCAAGTAGTAGTATTTTTGCTGTCAGTATCTTGCTCTGTCCATGTCGGCCGCGACTTGTCAGGCGCACCTCTATTCTGAGTTGTTCGCGGGAGCTGACTGGTACTCTGCTCGTCTGTGTTCTCTTAAAATGATATCGGTGCTGTCCACTATGTCCGAGTCAGGGAAATAAAACAAAGCATAGCTAGGAAACGACATGATTTCCGTTGAAATATCGTATCCGTTGCCCGCTCAACTTGTTCTCATCTCCTTAAAATCTGTGATTGGACAATTGCCTGCAAATTGTATAGCTTGTTTCTGATTGGCCAAATTGAACTGCAAGGAATTGGCTGTGATTGGTCAAACTGAATGCACTGCTACAAACAAACAAACAAACAAACAAACAATAAATAAATAAATAAATAAATAAATAAATATATTTAAGTACTGATGATACAATCATTATTATTATTTCTGTCGCCTGACCTTCGGATGAAATGTGGCACTGAAGTGACGAAGTAATGAAGACATACAAATCTTACCTGCACTTACAAGATAATAAGATTCCAAAAACTACACATAAGAATGCAATTGCATATTCATATAATGTATGTATTACTGTTTTTATAAAATATATCAAATGTTACAAATGTTTATCAAAAAAATCTTTGAAAAGCAGTGTAATGTTCATTACATAAATATTTAATATAAATTGCAGTAGGCCTTGCAAGTTACATATACTGCCAACACAATACACATAATGTATACATTAAATAAGAGTACATTAAGTATGTTTTCTGTAGGTGCACCAAAAGTTTAACAAAAGTATGCTGTTGTTTTAGCATAATTTTAAAAGTGTAATTAAGCATATATTTACTACCAAAGTATTTTTAGTATACTTTCTGTAAATATATTTAATGTGCATTTATTTCTGCATATTCCGTAAAAGTGTAATTAAGCATGTATTTGTTACAAAAGTACTTCTAGTATACTTTCGATAAATATATTCACAATATCTTTGTGTTTAGCACATTTCTTAAAAGTGTAATTAAGCATATATTTATTATCAAAGTACTTCTAATATACTTTCTAGAAATATATCTACAATATATTTGTGTTTAGCACATTTCTTACAAGTGTAATTAATCATATATTTATTACCAATGTACTTTTATTATACTTATTAGAAATGTATTTGAATTGTACTTCATTTTAGCACATTTATTAAAAGTGTAATTAAGCATATATTTATTACCAAAGTACTACAATTATACTTTCTGTAAATATGCTTAAATGCGATTTAGTATATTTTTAATGCACTTCAAATAAGCACGTTGGTAATACAAATGTATTAAAAACACACTATTTGAATTTCAAATACATTTTTAATACATTTAATACTACGTCTTTTTCACCTGGGCATTCATTGCAAAATCCACCCCTTTTAGACCTGCGTCAGAGTCATACATATCCTATAGAGATTTATTTTGCCATAACGACTGTCTGACTGTACATTATCCTTTTATTAACTTTCTCCAGCTGTTGTGGGGAGAATTCAGATTCATTTTGATTTCCCTTATGTTTGTTAGTGTCTTATAAGTCACTTTGCATGAGGACAGAACATTCTCTGTTGCATCTGAAGAAATGCTTTCTGTAATCACTGTTAATGCTAGCTTTAGAAATGGATAAAAAAAAAAAATCATAATCAATGACATGACATAAAATGACAGTGTTAGGCTGAAGGGAGCAAAATATGGTGGTTGTTTCTTAATGAAAGCTTTGGCTCATTTCCACACTGGCTGGAGATGTCCTCAATCCCTCTTAGCATTTTATTAAGGGCCAAGGTGCCCTCATAAACTATTCTGATTGGGCCGTTTTAAATGGACATACAGTTTAACCTTTTATCATGAGGGAGGTGTCCGGAATGACCTATTTAAGAAATTATACTAAAGACCGGCCACTTCTATAACTCTGCATGAGCAGAAGCCAGACGCAGCAAGGATTCAATCACAAACATGATCTTCATCACATCATGTTATAATTGGCATGTTTATGGTGCTGTTTTTCTCATCAGTGAAGTTTGAGAGCAGAATGTTAATGCATGCAGTATTTAAAGATGAATAAATACCTGGATATTCCTGCCTTTACTTTTAAACATTCAGAAGACTCATCTTCGAGATTGCAGTACATTTATAATTCAGAGGAAAATGAAATAAAGTTTTATGGGTTCCACACAATAAATGCTTCTATCTGCATTATTGCTTTTACAGAAATTACTCTAATGTCATGAGTGTTCAAGAAACATTATTAGCAATATTGAAGACAGTTGTGCTGCTTAATTTGTTTTATGGAAACCATGCTACATTTTTCAGGAAATTAGTTTGTAAACAATATATGTATGTACATGTATGTGTGTGTATAAATTGACCCTCCATTTACAGTTTGGCAAATGAACAGCAACACACTGTTATTTAACATTTCCCTGGCTTGGAAATGAAGGCAGCTGTCAACAAACTACTGCTTACAGTGTTCATTCTTGCATAATGCAGTATTTTTCACTTACAGGAATGGTTTGCCCAAAAATAAAATTTTGGAGAAATTAAGCATTACATCAGTTGCCCACTCTGGCCATTCTCTTCAGTGAATAGGTGCCATCAGAATGAGAGAAAACGTTGTTATGCTCTATGGACTTGTATTTTGGCCAGAAGTGATGGTTTAAAGTTAAAATGCCTTAAGGATTGATTTGTTTTTTACAAACATGCAGCTTTTCACGTCACAAGATGTTAATCTATGGACTGGAGTGGTGTGGATTACTTCTGGATTATTATTATGTTTTTTTTGTTTTGTTTTTTTATCAGCTGTTTGGACTCTCGTTCTGACAGCACCCATTCACCGCAGAGGATCCATTGGTGAGCATGCAATCCTCCAGATCTGTTTTGATGAAGAAACAAAATGAGCTACATCTTGCATGGCCTGAGTGTGAGTAAAATTTCAGCAATTTTTTATTTTATTTTTGGGTGAACTGTTCCTAGCATTTCATTCTGAGCATACAAGTTTACCAAAATAAGAGGGATCATGCAAAATGCATGTTATTGTTTAATGAATAGTATGTTTCACATAAACAATATTTACATATACTCCACAAGAGAAAACAATAGCTGAATTTTTAAAAATGACCCTGTTCAAAAGTTTACACCCTCTTGATTTTTAATACTGTGTTGGTGCCTAAATGAGCCACAGCTGTGTGTGTGTTGTTTTTTTTTTTTAGTTTTTTTTTTTTTTTTTGTTTAGTGATAGTTGTTCATGAGTCCCTTGTTTGTCCTGAACAGTGCTGCCTGCTATTCTTCAGAAAAGTCCTCCAGGTCCCACAAATTCTTTGGTTTTCTAGCATTTTTGTGTGTTTGAACCCTTTCCAACAATGACTGGATGATTTTGAGATCCATCTTTTATTACTATTACAGAAGGTTCAAACACTCACTGATGCACCAGAAGGGAAAAAAAACATTACTTTTTGAATTTGAAGATCAGGGAAAATTTAACTTATTTTGTCTTCTGGAAAACATGTAACCATCTTCTGTAGCTTCTGTAGGGCAGTACTAAATGAAAAAATATGATATTTAGGCAAAATTTAGAAAAATTACACCCCTGGCTCTTAATGCATTGTTTTTCTTTCTGGAGTATCAGTGAGCGTTTGAACCTTCTGTAATAGTTGCATATGAGTCATTCAGTTGTCCTCAGTGTGAAAAGATGGATCTCAAAATCATACATTCATTGTTGGAAAGGATTCAAATACACAAAAATGCCGGAAAACCAAAGAATTTGTGGGACCCGGAGGATTTTTCTGAAGAACAGCAGGCAGTTTAACTGTTCAGGACAAACAAGAGACTCATGAACAACTATCACTGATTAACTAATTAACCTTTTGCAGATTCTGAAAGTAGGGTTGTAAACTTCTGAACTTAACTTTAGCTATACAAAACATAGTGGTCAGGAAAACTCACAGTGGTTTGTCAGACGTGACAACGGTTCTTCTATTTACTTGTAGATTTTTAAACCGTGTTCATGTGCTAACATGGCACTTTATGCTGATGTCAGCATGTACTGTGTCAGCTCAGCCTGTCTGGATGCCCTTTCTTTTTTTGAGCGCCTCTTCACAGGCGGCCGGGCTCTCTGAACAAGTCCTCTTCACCGTCATTCTGTCCAGAACTCACTGCGGTCTCCCATGATGGTGCAGGCAATTTAGAAAGACGATTTGTGCTGCAGTTGAAATAAGCGAGCTCAGGAAGTGCATGCAAATAGCAGCTGCAGGAATGAATTTACAGCTGCAAGTTTATTGGAGCTAAAGAGATTAAATGTGCTATGGTATATTGGCATATTTGGGTTTTATTCATAAAAGGAAAGCCAGTACTGCCAAGCTGCAAAATGACAAAAAGCACCATAAATGTCATAAAATCAGTGCATACCAGTCATGCACAATATTCCAAGTCTTCTAAAATATAATAGCTTTCAAAGTAATCCCATTTACTCAAATTCCTTCAAATTTCATTTAGACGTCAAATGGAGTCTTACGCCAAGCTTGATATGATTGATGGATGCCACATGCCATTTGTTAATGTGTTGCCTGGGCTATTTTATGGTGCTTTTTCAACATGCTTCTTTTTCTAACTACATTTTTGCAAAAACGTAGCAGTTTCCTGCTGAAATGAACACTAGTGGCAGTAAAACACCAAAAATGTTTATTCGCTTTCACACAAATTTTGATGACTAATATTTAGCTTTTTTTTTCGGTTCCTTTCACAATTCTGTTATGACTTTAAAACACATTTGCTAATTCATACTGATGCTTGCATCACTTAGGCTGTGTTTTAACTAGTGCGTTTTCGTTTTAAAATGCATAACTTTTGCTACGGTTACGCCTGTCGTTTACACTACTCATTCAATCTGCGTATCCTTGACGACCGTGTAAACAACAACATCATGCTCATTGTTGTACCCATAGATTTGTGCAGGTAGATTCATCATTCGACTGCTCCAAGCATGTAGATGTGTCCACCATAGGGCTTCTACCTATACATATCTATGGTTGTACCTGCGTGAATGGTCATATGACATGCGTTTTCGGTTGTGTAGTGTAGACAGAGATCGTTTCTGAAACACAGAGAAAACGCTAGTGTAGACAAGGATCGTTTTCATTTTAAAACGAAAATGCACTAGTGTGAAGAGGGCCTTAGGCCACGTTCACACTGTCAGTTTTTGGGATTGACAACCGCATTTACTTACAGGTGTGAGTCTTGAAATGTCCCGTTCACACAGCAGCTTACAGCCGCTTTTCGAATACTGTCTGTATGAACGTGCAACGGGAGTCAAGCCTGTATTCCTTACAAGTAACTATAGCAACAGTGACCAAAGTAATATCAATCATGGCAACATCCATAAACTTAAAGTCTTATCACTTTCTGACACGACTAGAGTCCAGTCGAGCCGTGAGTTCATCCATCAAACCTTCATTAACCGACAGCAGCTTTTATATTTAAGTGGAGAACGGAGCATTTGAGGTGTGGGCAGAACAGAAAACTGATGGGAACTGGATGTAAAACTTTCAGAAGACACACAGCTCATTTCTCCATCACTGTAAGATACTGAAACCACACATGAAAATACACAGTACACGGTAGACGTGTGTACGTCCTGATTTTGCTGAGTTAGATGTGTTCCTGTGTTTTGTTTTTTTTTTAATCTGATTGGTTAATCACCATGTTGTTCCAGGGTTAACAAAGATGTTGATCCAGGAACATGTCGTACTTGGTAAAATCAGGTTCTGCATAGACGTGCGGTTGTGCGGCAGAGCGGCTCCCTCTTGCACTGTATAGTTGTCTAGTCCAGTCCGTTCCTGAAAATTTACTGTTGCGACTTCGGTTACAGAATGTAGTAGTCACAGCCGTACATAATCATACTGAGTGTGAACATAACCATATTAAGGACTCAAATACAGGACTGACAAGCATATTCTGCTATGTGAACGTAGCCTATATAATCAGCTCCATATGTATGGGTTTTCTAGCATAACGAACTTGCTTGGTAGCTCATGTGGTACAGTATCGCACTTGTATGTGGAACACTTGGGTTCAAGTCTTAAGAAACATGAGCCGCAGTTAAAGAGCTTAAAGACTTGTACAAGCAAGTTATCATTTGCTTTCATTTACATTATTAGTTAAATTTAAGGAAGTTTAAGTTTAGTGTAGGTTGTAAGCTATTTTCAAACGTGAGTTAAAGTGTTACCCCTGGTGAAAAAACCAGCATATGCTGGTAGGTAGGATGCTGGTCAGGTAAGTTTTGATGCTGGTTTAAGCTGGTCCTTTGCTGGTTTATGCTAGTCCTTTGCTGGTTTGACCAGCTTAAACCACATCAAAACCTACCTAACCAGCATCAAAACATACCTACCAGCATATGCTGGTTTTCTCACCAGGGACTTCACCCCAAAATGAAAATTTTGTCATTAATCACTTACCCCCATATTTTTCCAAACCCGTAAAACCTTTGTTTGTCTTCGGAACACAATTTAAGATATTTTGGATGAAAACCAAGAGGCTTGTGACTGTCCAGTTGACTGCTAGGTAAATACCACTGTCAAGACCCAGAAAAGTATGAAAGACATCGTCAAAATAGTCTATTTGCCGTCAGTGGTTCAATCTGAATTTTATGAAGCGACAAAAATACTTTTTGTACACAAAGAAAAAAAATAATGATTTTATTCTACAAATCATCTCCTCTGCGTCAGTGTAGCACTATTCTGGAGAGTATCTGCTGGACACAAACTGCGTACACCAATCTGTGTCAGCCGCACCACACTGGTACGTTGTCTACGTATTTTTTACTCTTTGATTCGAACAACAACAGCATATCCTGCACATGCGTCCAGCGGATACTCTCCAAAATAGGCTTCTCTAACACGGAGGAGACAAATTGTTGAATCCACTTTTCTTTCTTTTTTGTTTTTTGTTATCCACTTTTTTTCTTTCCATAAGTATGGACATGGCCATTTGTATATTTTATGGGTCTGGCTTCTGGTCTCATTTGCATACAGCTATTTTTAGCTGTACAAAACAGCTTGTTTTGCTGCTTGATACTGCAAATTGGTGTCTTACCATATTATTTTAATGTGCTATCTGTATGAGCGCACTGGTTTTTACTGGGTTTTACACTACTGCATGTTGTTATTCTTCTTGTTATTTCCCTATAGTGGCTAATGAACCGGAAGTCTCACCCATAGGCTTACTTCCACTTTAAAGAAAAAGGAGGATATTCTGCCTATCATCTTGTTTCACGGAAGAAAGAAGATAATACAGAGTCATAGCAACATAAAGGCAAGTAAATGATCACAAATGTTCATTTTTGCATAAACGGTTCCTTTACAATAGATTTAAATTATATTTGAACACCGGTCTGCTAGTTTAAACATATTCACTTGGAAAGTAATGTACTGTGGAAAAGAAGCGAGGATAAGAATGTAAAAAAAGAAACCCCTCATAAGCCCCTTTGAGCTATTTGGCCGCTCTCCACAGAAATCCACATCCTGCTGGCCGTTCTCTATGGCTCTCCAGGTGAGTGGAGTCAAACAGATGGAAGTGGAAGCGGAATTGTATGACAGCTGTGCTGTGGCTGTCTGGCACGACCGGTGGGCAGAGGGCTCCATATTTAGGAGCTAAAGGTGAGCGAGTCGCAGTCCCGCTGCTAAAACCCTTCCACAGCATTCACAGCTTCCAACTCCTAATTTATATTTTCCTATTCACGCACACTTCGGCACTCAAAACTGACCTTTCACCAATCAGGAAGCCCCAGGCAGCCTGGCTTTCAACACTTGTTTGTGTGTGTGAGAGGAAACGACAGATAGACAGTATTTGCTTGTGTGTGTGCTTAACTACTGCCATACACATATGCACAGGACTTAAACATGCTGGTTGGCTGCAGGGTTTAGTTGACGCCTGTTGACAGTTTTACTCCAGAAAGGTCAGGAGATGTCTAGGGAACTGAGTGCACAACTGAGACTTAAAATGGTTACATCATGCATTTATTTATTATTAAAATATTCTTTGAGCTCCACTTACACTACCAGTCAAAAGTTTTTAAAAAGTAAGATTTTTAATGTTTTTTTTTTTTGTTTTTTTTTAAAGAAGTCTCTTCTGCTCACCAAGCCTGCATTTATTTGATCCAAAATACAGCATAAACAGTAATATTGAGAAAATTTTTTACTATTTAAAATAACTATTTTAAATTACTATTTTTTTTCTATTGAATATATTTTAAAATGTAGTTTATTCCTGTGATTTCAAAGCTGATTTTTTGCCACTCTATTCACATAATCCTTCAGAAATCATTCTAATATTCTGATTTGCTGCTCAAAAAAGATTATTATTATTTTTTTTAGTTTTTTTTTTTTTTGAGGAATAGAAAAAGAACAGCATTTATCTTAAATAATTTGTAACATTTATAAATGTCTTTATCATCACTTGCTAAATTAAAGTATTAATTTCTATAATTTTGTGTAATGTAAGATGTTAATATACATAGGCATAATGTAATATACATATTACCTCAGCAGTCACTCCCTATTTTGTATATATTAATATATCATATCAAGTATAAAGTATGTTATTATATTATTATATTAAGTCAACGTTTTTATATTTCTTTTTATATTTCTGAAAGTATATTGTTTCAAAGTAAATCCTACAATTTTTCTTTCAGTGTAGACTCAAAATTAACAGCAAGTTAAAGATCTAAAATATTTATATACTGTACACACACTTGCAATCAAAATTAATCAACCCCTTATTATATTGTAATAATTTACAAACATTAAATTTTGAAATGGAAACACTCAAATAGTTTGATTCGATTTAGTGCATTATAAAGGGTTAAATGCATTATAATTATTCATAATGTGTGCTGCAATACATTATATCTCGTTGTAAATAATTATGACCAAATTTAAAATGCATAGTGTAACAATGAATTGATAAGTGTTCTAATGTGTCAATTATTTATGAGATTGTACAATGCATTATAAGGTGCATTACAAGGCATAATTAATGCATTAAAGTACTTTAAAAGTTTTATTACTTTTAGATTTCAAGTGAAGTGTCAACAAATTTTTTTTTAAACATACTCCTTATTTTTAACCAGACTGAGTAATGTAATATTGTTTGCATTCAATAAATCAATATCACAAAGAAAAAAAAACAGCACAAGAATGTGGCTTATACATCAAAGTTACGGAATTCCATAAGAGCCTTTCAAAAACATTACAAAAGAATCTAGAGATGTTCTCAGATGAGACGCAGGCGAGAAGTGTTTCTCACAGATCGACTCGAGGTGCTTTTACTTGCATATTCTGTCTGACAGATCCACAGCTGTACAATTCACTAACAGTCAGTGGGAATGACAGCACCACTGGGCATGAATCTCATGAATCCAGTATAGCCGATCGGGTCAGAAGCCATTTCCCATTACATATGCCCTATAAATATTCACCGGGTCATCTATAAATTAGCCGCTGAATATTAATACTCTGTAAAGGATCAATTAGCATATCACATCATCCGCTATGAGAAATTCAGCCTGTTTGCATCTCATTTCATAAATTTCTCACCCTCTGTTTCTTTGCCTGTGTGCAAAAATCCCACTCTCCTGATCCCTTGCTAATGTCTTAAACTGTTCCAATCCAATCTGTGATGAATTATTAATGTCATCTCTCATTAATTAATGGCCCTTTACGCTGGACTAAGTGAGCGAGTCGCCTCACAGAGTGAGGGAGACTGTCATCGTAAATGCTCTCTTATTTCTCTGAGTTGATGGACAGTTGGCTTAGCCAATCACATGCATCCATCAGGGATATAGATGTGCCTGTGAGGTTTGCTTGATTGGCAGAGGGGAAAGTGTGAGACTTCAGACTTTACTAAATGACTCTGTCAGCTATTCGGTCTTTCACACATTGTGTCAAATCAAGGCCCAGTGAGAGGACAGTTTATTAAATTTGATCCACAGCGATTTATGTGGCAATTTTCAGAGACGATTTGACAGCCGTTTGTCAGGCTATATATATAAAAGATGTCTTCATGTAAACATTACATTCAGATTTGTGCATTTGACAGATGCTTTTATCCAAAGTGACTTGCATTGCATTCAAGGTGTAAATTTCATCAGCTTATGCATTCCAATCCTCTATCAATCTATCTATCATTCTATAGTTCTATCTATCGTTCTGTTGTTCTATCTATCGTTCTATCGTTCTATCTATCTATCTGTCTATCTATCTATCACTCTGTTGTTCTATCTATCTGTTGTTCGATCTGTCGGTTGATCTATCGGTTGATCTATCGTTTTATGTGTTTATCATTTTATCTATCGTTCAATATTCAATCATTTTATCGTTCTGTCGTTTTTTCTATCTATCTATCTATCTATCTATCTATCTATCTATCTATCTATCTATCTATCTATCTATCATCTGTCTATCTGTCTATCTGTCTATCTATCTATCTATTGGTCTATTGTGCTATCTGTCTGTTGTTCTGTCATTTTATCGTTCTGTCGTTATTTTTGTCTATCTATCTATCTGTCTATCTATCTATCTATCTACCTATCTATCTATTATCTATCTATCTATCTATCTATCTATCTATCTATCTATCTATCATCTGTCTATCATCTATCATTCTATCATTCTATCTATCATTCTATCATTCTATCATTCTATCGCTCTATCTATCATTCTGTCTATCATTATATCTATCTATTGTTCTGTCATTCTATCTATCGTTCTGTCGTTCTCAGTCGTTCTGTCATTCTACCTATCTGTCTATCTATCTATCGTTCTGTCATTCTATCTATCTGTCTATGTCTATCTATCTGTCTATCTGTTGTTCTATCTATTGTTCTATCATTCTGTCTATCATTCTATCCATCGTTCTATTGTTTTGTGTATTCATTCTGTTGTTCATCTGTTCATCATTGTTCTATCGATCAAGCTATCTATTCTATCATTCTATCTATTGTTCTATCTATTTATTCTGTTGTGCATCTGTCCATCATTCTGTCATTCTAATGTTCTATTGTTCTTTTTATTGTTTTATCATTCTATCTATTCATTCTATTGTTCATCTGTTCATCATTCTATCATTCTATTGTTCTATTATTCTATCGATCAATCTATCGTTCTATCATTCTATTGTTCTATTCATTCTGTTGTTCATCTGGCCATCGTTCTATCATTCTAATGTTCTATCGTTCTTTTTATTGTTTTATCATTCTATCTGTTCATTCTGTTGTTCATCTGTTCATCATTATATTGTTCTATTGATCAATCTATCTATCGTTCTATCATTCTATTTATTGTATTATCTCTTTATCCTGTTGTGCATCTGTCCATCATTCTGTCTCTTTGTCTGTATGTATTGTTCTGCCTGCCTGTCTGTCTATCATTCGTTCTATCCTTCATTCTATCTGTCAATTTTTTTGGTCTGTCTATCAGTCCATCTTTGTCATGTATGTGAGTTATGCACGTTAGTAGGTAAATTAAATAAAAAATAGTCATTTCATCACTTTACCTATTGCATTAATTTGAATGCGTTTTATGGACTTTATTAGACCATCCTAAAACTATCCTTGTGTTTTTGCTGTCACAGAAGAGCCAATACACTGATCATATTCTTTGCTCAAACACAAGTGTCCTCAGCTTAACTGCAATAACAAAGCGATAGCAAAGTCTTCTCTCATTCTTACAAGCTAACACAGTACCCACAACAATCAGTTTAAAACAATAAAGTCCCAGATACCATAAATGCATCGACACGGGTCCAGCGTATTACCTCCCTCGGTTGTCATCGACTGCCCTGATGGCGGATGATAAAAATTGTTTCATTTTCTGGGCAATTGCAGGCAAGGGGACAATTCTTACATTAATAACATCCAGGCCGGTTGTGTCCGGGCTGGATCTTGCACACAGGGTGAACTAAAACCTTTTATGTCTGTGTTTTGGAGCCAAAGTGTTCCGAGCAGATATTTATTATATGGGTTTCCCTGGATAGCAGGCCAAATGGTGCACTCCAGTAATAAATGCAAAAAACAAGGCCTGCTTTTTTTTACTTTTAAGAGTGTGTTTTTCTTATAAAGGCATTACAATCAATTCCATTTTTCCATTATTGTGATTTTATAGTTGAATGTAAATCCTGTTTGTTAATTTCATTCAAAGCCATTGATTTTGTTTTTCATTTGTACATAATATGAGACACAACTAGCATAAGTGGAGCAACAACACAACACAGTCTAGCAGATATTAATTAAAAAAAAAAAAAACTTTCTGTTGATCAATGAAGGGTCTAACCAACCAAAACAGACTTGAAACTAGCTGTATGCGTGGAATGTTTTCAGAAAATGTACAGTGACACTGTAAGCAGATGTAAGAGGAGGAATAAACACTCAGGAATGGGGATGCTCCAAGATGAAAATACACAGATGATGCAAGAACAATGTAAGCCAGTCATACACAGAAATACAAAGAGTGAGAGGGAGTAAACACAAACACACTGATATCTCTCCCCACGCTACTGACACTACAGCTTATTACTTTTGGCGTAAACTTTAGTGTAGTCTGTAGTGTTTGTCTAGTCTCATAATAATTAGAGTTAACCTTAAAAATCATAAGATATCATATGGGCTGGCTCAGACAAAACATGCAAACTTTACTCCCACTGAGGAAGAGATGTTGTTTAGTTTGCTTGCTGTCCTATAAACTTTATTTCAAGAAAAGAAATGCTTGCCTACATCAGTAAACAAATGCATTATATATTTATTTATGCACCACACGTTACAAATGTGTGATGTCTGTAACCTGCAGAGCATGGCATCAGCATTGCCAAAGTCATGGGTTTGATTCTCAGGGGATTCAGGAACTGATATGAATGTGAATACAAAAAATTGTGAATAAAATGTTCACCAGATGTATAAAGGCAGGTGTTTTTCCTCATAAGTAAATGAGAACTGTGGCCATCAAGCTGCTAAAAAAAGAAAGCACCATAGAAATACAGTAAAACTTGTACATATGATTTTTCCATATGATTTTGGCATACTGACGATACACATAATGAAAACTGTGTTGGGTTCTTCTTCATTCTTAACATAAAAGAATTGAGATATTAAATAATTAAAAGTTAGAAGTAAAAGAAAAGCAAGGTGCAACATGATTTTAATTTTTAGTAATTTTGTTGCGCTTTTGTCATTTTTATTAGTATTTATATATGTTAATATTAATAAACGTATATTTAAAAATATATATATATTTTATATTTATATTTATATATTTTAATGTTAATATATGTATGTTGCTATTTTTATTAATTTACATATATTAAAATTATTATACATATATGTGACCATGGACCACAAAACCAGTCATAAGGGTACTTTTTTTTTTTTTATTGAGATTTATACCTAATGTGGCTGAATATATGTTTTCCATTGATGTATGATTTGTTAGGATAGAACAATATTTGGCTGAGGTAAAACTATTTTAAAAATCTGTACTCTGAGGGTGCAAAAAAAAATCTAAATATTGAGAAAATCAGCTTTAAAGTTGTCCAAATGAAGCTCTTAGCAATGCATATTACTAATCAAAAATTAAGTTTTGATATATTTACGTTAGGAAATTTACAAAATATCTTCATGTAACATAGGCTTTACTTAATATCGTAATGATTTTTGGCATAAAAGAAAAATTTTCTTTCATTTTGAACAATACAGTGTATTTTTGGCTATTGCTACAAATATACCTGTGCGACTTATGACTGGTTTTGTGGTCCAGGGTCACATATTGTTACACAGTACATACATGTATACATATCCATCTAATTTTATTTTATTTTTACTTTTAAAAAAATTAATACTTAAGCTTAAAATATGTTAAACTCCTTAAAACTTTAAGTTTTTCAACTAATATTTGCATTTTCTTTTGTTTCAGCTTTATTTTACTAATATTTTGCCATTTCAGGTACAGTTACTATATGTTTTTACTCACTTTTTGTAAAATTGTTTGTACATTTTGGACCCTGGTAGCACAGTATATCTTCATATGAGCCACTCTTGCGTATTTTATGATTTTAGTTGTTTAATTTGTATGAGTATAAAGTGAGAAATGGTTGAAACGCCACAAGTGAATTGAAGTTATTTTTATCGCTGTGCGCATTTGCACTTTCAGTGTCTTCAAATGTTTGTACGATGGTAAATATTCATCACTCTTGTTCTACACAATCCACTGCTGTACACTGATGAGCAGATGTTTGCTCCCTGCGTCTGTCAATCACACAAACCCTGAGCGTAAATCTTCTACAATCTGTGGTGGTGATGTGAGCGTGACGTCTTTTTCACTAGTTATCACTCTGGTTTGATGCTTTCTCGGGCTCTTTCTCCTTCCGTCTCTCTCTACCCCTTGATTAACATCTGCTGATCTGTTGCTCATCTACATATCAGATCAAACACACACGCGTACACTCAGACTCTTGATTTCACACACTTATTAGGCCATCTAACATTACCATAACCATCCTTCATTCAGTCACACTTGTGTCCTCACATAAGCAGTTGCTATAAGCTTTGATTGGTCTGATGATATTTACAGTATAGTGTAAATATCTGTACTCAAATTTCATATTTGTTGTAGATCATTTCATATTTTGATTCAATTAACGTTTTGTAGGCTAATGCAGTAGAGTGACTAGTTGCTTGTGCTCCTTATAAAAAATTAAAGGTCACACATGATTCATATTAAAGGTTCAGTTCTCAGTATTACCTAACTATTAGTAACTACAAATTTTTCCTCAACAAACTCCTAATTAGCTGTTTATTAATAGTTAGTAAGGTGTTTGTTAAATTTAGGTATGGGATAGGTTTAGAGGATCTAAATATGGTCATGCAGAACAAAGTATTAGTATGTGCTTTATAAGTACTAATAAACAGCCAATATGAAATTAATATGCATGCTGATAAGCAACTATTTAATAGTGAGAATTAGTCCCTAAACTAAAGTGTTACCCAAGACTAAAATTGCTGGACAAGACTTAGTTTTATCAGTTGACCATTGATTAATTGTAATATTCTTCTTTCATTTTGTTCTAGTTTTTTTATTTATTTATTTATCTTCTTTTTTTTTTTTTTTTTTACAGTTTTTATTTATTTATTTATTTATTTATTTATTACACTTATTTTACATTTGACTGAAATGGCATGCAATTTCAGTCAGTAAAAATATTTTAGTTGACGAAAATGTACAAAATGAAATTGAAACATTTTCCAATGTTGTGAGAAATGTATAAATGTATTTAATATACATTTCTACACTTATAAATGTATACTTTTACACATTTCTAAATTTATAAAAATGTTTTTTATGCTTTATGCAATAAATAATATTAATATTATTATGTCATTTTGTTTTAATATGCAAGATGTGTGAACAGAGAAACAAAGTTCTATTCTAGTCTAGTCTAATTACATTTTGTCTGGCTAAAAGTCTTGTTTGCTAAAACATATACTGTTCTAAAATTGGCATGATTTTAAAGCCATTTACAATGTTTTGTACTTTAACAAGGATTTTATGAGCATCAAATCAGCATATTAGAATGATTTCTAAGCATCATGTGACACTGAAAACTAGAGAAATGATGCTGCAAATTCAGCTTTGCATCACAAAAATAAATTACGTTTGAAAATATTTTTACTCTAGAAAACAGCTACTCTAAATTGTAATAATATTTCACAGTATTACTGTTTTTACTGTATTTTTGATCAAATGCACCCTTGGTGAGCAGAAGAGACTTCAAAAACATCTTACCAACCCTAAACTTTATTTCCAATCAATCTGTGGTCTTTAAACTCAGCTTTGTTTCGTTTGGAGGTCTCTATTCTGGCTGTCTTCACCATGGCCTTGCTGCGAGTTTCTCGCCCACTGCCGTGTACACAGCATCTCAACTTTCACGCAGCGCTGGTCTTGAGCTAATGAATGTAATATGTCTTGCATTAATAATGCACCTCTGAGTTATTTTCAGCTGCTTGGGGTTAATTATCTGCTTGTTAAAGTTGCATAAGAGTTTGATTAAGCACAATAACAGATAAATAATCTTTCCCTCTCTCCATCCCCTCTCATTACTGATGTCACACGCTTGGCTTATTGCTTACTGAGCTTTCAGTAACGTGCACAGACTTGAGTGTGTGTGTGTGCATCATAATTACATGCACATACAGTGAGGCCGTTTTTATTGTTTGCTCCAGATCCAAGCCTGATTTCTCCCTGCAGGTCACTTTTCAGATTGTATTATTTGGCTCAACTCACAGTGGCAATCATGGCTTGATATGCACAGTCCACGCTGTCCTCGCCTAAATGCTAATCTGAACAAATAAGCACCTAAATTGTGTTCCAAATGACGAATATGCACCATGTACTCTAGCATGAACATTAGTTGTTTATTTTCGTCATTCAGCCTTTCTCCCTCCGCTATGCAAGGAGAGCTGTAAACAGTTTAGTGCATGAAGAGTCCAACAATCCACTTTATTTTGGTTAATTAAGTGCATCATTCGGGTATTTGAAGTGCACTTTTGCTTTTTGGGTCATTCCACGTAAAAATTTCAATTTCAATTTTTCCTGGTGAATACATAAATAAAGTAGAAAGGGAAAATACTAAATGTTTTTGATGAATACTTACTGATAAATTCACTGTTTTGTAGAGTGGGATCAAAATGACAGTTTTCACCTGAGATTTGCAGACAAATTGCAGGAGAGGGAAAATGACTTTAGAAAGATGGCAGCAGCATTGTTTTATTCTTACACAGAGGCTGGTGGGTCTGTTAGTAAAACCAGTTAACTTTAGCAATCTTTATTGCATTATATGCCAGGGGTGACAGTGCAGAAATGGGAGAAAAGACACTTTTTGCATCCCTATAACTCAAGAAGTTTTAAAGGTATCTTTAAAGACTTTCTTTTGGATTCTCACCAGCATGCAAACTTTGCAAAGGGAATATTTTTGGCACTCAGAAATTCAATAATGATTTACTGATGGAACCACGTTGAGATCCCTATATCTCTGGAATTTAACCATATTGGGCCTTAAAAAATAAGATGATAAAATAAATGTTTATTAGAAACCAACATCTAAAATGATGTTAAGATATCTTTAATACTTCTTGAGTTAAAGTGCTGTTTGCCGAACAATGCAAAAAGTGCTTTTCCCCCTTCTTGAAACTGTCACCATTGGCATATAATGCAACAAGTAATGCTAAAGTCAACAGATTTGTATCTATATTGCATTTAATATTTATGCTTTCATCACTATTTATGCTTGCCTTTCTTTAGAAAGAAAAAAAGAAATTCTCTGTGTAAACACACTAAAAATAAA
Source organism: Labeo rohita (assembly GCF_022985175.1). NCBI lineage: Eukaryota > Metazoa > Chordata > Actinopteri > Cypriniformes > Cyprinidae > Labeo > Labeo rohita. The sequence goes on from NC_066881.1 coordinate 30,537,629, forward strand.
AGGGTAATTCCGTGTAAACTCAACCAAAGGTCCCCAGCTCAAATTTTTAATTTAGTTAAGTTTTTTTCTGTAGAAAGACAAACATAAATAATGATGAAAACTAAAATATTAAATGTCACAGATGAATATTTACTGAGTGATCCATTATTTTGTAGAGAGGGGTTAAAATGAAAAGATTTTGAGCCAAATTAAAGGAATGTAAGAATGACTTTAGAAAGCTGGCAGCATCGTTATTTTATTTTCACACGGAGATTTATAGGTCTATTAGTAAAATCTGTTGACTTTAGCCATTTTTTGTTTCATTATATGCTAACAGTGACAGTTCAAAAATGCCAAAAAGCACTTCTTGTGTTTATTTTGCCTCAGGTTTGCATGCCTGTAACTCAAGAAGTATTAAAGATATCTTAATAACTTTCCTTTTGGTGTCCTTATTGCCCTCTATGGTTTGGTCCCAGAGATATGGAGATCTTAATGCGGCTCTGTGAGTAAACTGGTAAATTGTTCACATTTTCAGTGACCAAAAACCAAATATGGGTCACTTTGTTTATTCAACTTCAAATGTTAAATTATACTAAGTGACAACTTAGATATTTGAGTTGAATCAACTTAAAATTTTAAGGCAGCTTAGACACAAATATCTAAGTTGTTACTTAGTACAACTTAACATTTCAAGCTGACTAAACTTCTTTTAGTTGACTGAACTTAAAATTTTAAGGCAGCAGGGTAACAAATTATTTTAAGTTAAGAATGTCATTGACATTGCACCAGTGAAAGTCAGTAAGACGACTGGCAGACAAAAATCATCTTGAAGAAAATCAACAGCAGTACAGAGTATGAAAAGACAATGCAGAAAGGCTGAGCGGATGTGGCGAAAGACGAAACTTGAAATTCACTATAGCATCTATAAAGACAGCCTTCATGCTTTCAATGTGGAACTAGCCACAGCAAGACAGAAGTTCTTCTCAAACCTTATAAACAGTAACCTAAACAACACTCACACTCTTTTGCTACTGTTGAGAGACTTACAAACCCCCAAGTCAGATTCCCAGGGAAATGCTCTCCGACAGCAAATGCAATGAGTTTGCTTCCTTCTTTTCCGAGAAGATCAATAATATCAGAAAGGTGATTAGCACATCCTCAAGTTATGCAGAGGTCAGACAGATTCGACCGCAATTTCAAAAATAAGTCACTATGTCTGTTTTTGAAGCAATTGATAGCAAAACTTTGGAAGAAATAGTACAGCACCTTAAATCCTCAACCTACAACCTTGACACACTTCCCACATCTTTTTTCAAAAGTTTGTTTAACTGTTTAGAAGCAGATCTCTTAGAAGTGGTGAACACCTCACTTCTTTCTGGGACTTTTCCAAACTCCCTGAAAACTGCAGTTGTTAAGCCTCTTCTGAAAAAGAGCAATCTTGATAACACTATATACCAACTATAGACCAATATCAAATCAAATCTTCCTTTTATAGGCAAGATTATTGAAAAGGTAGTTTTCAATCAGTTGAACAACTACTTAAACTCAAATGGATACCTGGACAATTTTCAATCTGGTTTCCGACCGCATCATAGTACAGAGACAGCGCTCGTTAAGATAATAAATGATATTCGCTTACATTCTGATTCTGGCAAAATATCAGCGCTGGTACTACTAGATCTTAGTGCTGCGTTTGACACTGTCGATCATAGCATTCTTCTAGAGAGACTGGAAAACCAAATTGCCTATCACAGCTATGCTGATGATACCCAGATTTACCTAGCCTTATCGCCAAATGACTACAGCCCCATTGATTCCCTCTGCCAATGCATTGATGAAATTAACAGTTGGATGTGCCAGAACTTCCTCCAGTTAAACAAGGAGAAAACTGAAGTCATTGCATTTGGAAGCAAAGAGGAAGTTCTAAAGGTGAATGCATACCTTGACTCTAGGGGTCAAACAACTAAAAACCAAGTCAGGAATCTTGGTGTGATTCTGGAGTCAGACCTTTAGTTTCGGTAGTCATGTCAAAGCAGTAACTAAATCAGCATACTATCATCTCAAAAACATTGCAAGAATTAGATGTTTTGTTTCCAGTCAAGACTTCAAACTTGTTCATGCCTTTATCACAAGCAGGGTGGATTATTGTAATGGTCTCCACACTGGCCTTCACAAGAAGACCATTAGACAGCGGCAGCTCATCCAGAACGCTGCTGCCAGGATTCTGACTAGAACCAGAAAATCTGAGCATATCACACCAGTCCTCATGTCCCTACACTGGCTTCCAGTTATATTTAGAATTGATTTTAAAGTACTTTTACTCATTTATAAATCACTCAATGGCCTAGGACCTAAATACATTGCAGATATGCTCCCTGAATATAAACCTAACAGACCACTCAGATCATTAGGATCGAGTCAGTTAGAAATACCAAGGGTTCACACAAAACAAGGGGAATCCGCTTTTAGCTATTATGCTGCCCGCAGTTGGAATCGGCTTCCAGAAGAGATCAAATGTGCTAAAACGTGCTACATTTAAATCTAGACTCAAAACTCATCTGTTTAGCTGTGCATTTACTGAATGAGCGCTGTGCTACATCCGAACTGATTGCACTATGTATAATCCTTTTCTATTTTCTTACATTTCTTTAATGTCTTAAATCTATTTTAAATCAAATTTTAAATCATTTTAAAAGTTTTACTTTTTTTTTTTGTGTTTTATTGTTGTGATTATTGTTTTTATGATTATTCTACTGCCTTTTTTGTGAATTATTGTTTTTATTATTGATTTTATGATTATTCTACTTACTTTTATGTAAAGCACTCACCTTTGTGTCTGAAATGTGCTATATAAATAAACTTGCCTTGCCTTGCCGACTCAACAAATTTTTTTTTTTTGTTTGTTTTGTTTTTTGTTTTTTTTACAGTGTATACATTTTTCTTTTAAAGTGGGATATTTGAAGAGCAAATAATGTTAATTAATGGATCATCAGATCAGTTGCATAGAACACACCTAAGTGTCATAAATATTCTTTTTTGTCCAAAGTTTTCACACCTGTAACTCTAAAAGTATTAAAGATATTGTAATACTCTTGTAGGCTGTCATTCTTAATAAACTTTTCTTTTGGAAACCTCATTTTTTAAGGCCCTATATGGTCCATTCCAATAGATATTGGGACCCCAATGTGACTCCATGTCCACATTTTTATTTGTATTAACCAAATGTAGGTAGCTTTTTAAACAGCTAGACTAGAAATGTATCTTGTTTCCCTTGATCAAAACAACTGAATACAACACACCCCTCTGAGTGCCAAAAACGAACATTTTTCAAAGTCTTTACTTCAAGAAGTGTCATCTTAATGTATTTATTCTTGTTCATATAAAATTTTTATTTTGGAATCTTCTTTTTACAGCCCTATATGTTCAGTCTCATAGATATTGAGATGTCAGTGCAGTAATGTAGTTGCAATACTGCGTATTTGAACTCTTGATTCAGAAGCTGTTAAAATAAACAAAAACCCCATCTTCCAAATATTTGATCTGAATAACTGATTCAAATATAGATTCTTATAAATGTACCTTTGAGAGCAAGTTAATATGCCTCAACCAGTTTCAGTGGATTTTTGGTACTCAGGGAGTTATGTTTTATGCAGTACTTTTGATAGAAGGAAACAAGATACATTTCTAGTTTAAACATTATTCTTCAGACATTCCTCTTTAAATGCAGCAAGTATCAACTATGTGTAAAGTGAACCTCCTCTGGTTTTTACTCACTGAAAATGGGTACAGTTCAACCATTTGAACATGGAGCTGCTTTGAAATCATCATATCGATGGGAATAAACTATATGGGTCCTTGAAAATTAAGATTTTAAATGGAAAGTTTATTAAGAATGAAAATCTAGAAGGATATATAAAATATCTTGAATACTTTTAGAGTTACAGGCATGCAGACTTTAGAAAAATAATATTTATGGCACCCAGGTGTGTTCTATGCAGTTGTGTTGATGAAATCCAAAGAGGTTTCTAGTTTCAACATTATTTGTTCTTCAGATATTCTTCTTTAAAAGAAAAAAGTATCAGCTGTATTTTTTTTTTTTTTGATCACTGACAAAATGTGTACAATTGTCCAGTTTACTCATGGAGCAACATTAGGACATCCATATCTCTGGGACTGAACCATTGATGACCTTTAAAATGTAGATACCAAAAGGAAAGCTTGTTAAGAAACAGCATCTAAAAGGATTTTAAGATATCTTTAATACTTCTCGAGTTACAGGCATGCAAACTTGAGTCAAAAAACCATAAGTAGTGCTTTTTGCCATTTTTGAACTGTCAACATTGGCATATAATGAAACAAAGCTTGCTAAAGTCAACAGATTTTACTAATAGACCTACCAAAAATAAAATAATAATACTGCCAGCTTTCTAAAGTCATTTTTCACCCCTTTAAATTGGCTCCAAATCTCAGGTGAAACGTCATTTTGACCACCCTCTACAAAATAGTTGATTACTCAGTAAACATACATCTGTGATATTTAATATTTTGCCTTTCATCACTATTTGTGTTTGTCTTTCTACAGAAAGAATATTAACAAGATCAAAAAAGATGAAGATGCTGTGTATGTTTGCATACTAGTGCAGCTATACCTCTAGTGAAGATTTAGTGTCTGTAATCTCAGTTTACACTGAATTGAAGTCTTCACTGATATGTTGTGGTATCTTCTCTTCCTCACGACTGTGTGACCTGCACTTCATTACTGTGAGAGTATTTTACTCAATCACAGACTCTCTGCTGACTGACTCTCCTGGTAGCTGTCAAACACTTTATCTTCAAACAGGTTTAATCCTGCTTTAATACTGACTGAGTCATGATAAAATAACTCTTAGAGAGAGAAATCCTTTTAGCCAAGGGCAGCCCTTTGTTGAGGGTGGGCTGAGCATTTAGAAAGGATCTTGGAAACAGATCTAATCCTCAGATGACTCTCAAATCTGACACACTCTCTCACCTTCATCTGCCGTCACTGTGGGGCACGAGGCTCAGATGGACGTCTTTTACATCACATCCTGCGGTCCTGTTTGCATGCAGCTCACAGACGGGAATGGGGAGTTGTAGCCGAGATTATGAAAATGAGTGCTTGGTGTAAAAACTAAAATCCAGTGTTCAGAACTGTGTGTATATATTTAATTGTATTTGTTTGTATATATATATATATATATATATACACTATATTGCCAAAAGTATTCGCTCACCTGCCTTGACTCACATATGAACTTAAGTGACATCCCATTCCTAATACATAGGGTTCAATATGACGTTGATCCACCCTTTGCAGCTATAACAGCTTCAACTCTTCTAGGAAGGCTGTCCACAAGGTTTAGGAGTGTGTTTATGGGAATTTTTGACCGTTCTTCCAGAAGCGCATTTGTGAGGTCACACACTGATGTTGGACCAGAAGGCCTGGCTCTCAGTCTCCGCTCTAATTCATCCCAAAGGTGTTCTATCGGGTTGAGGTCAGGACTCTGTGCAGGCCAGTCAAGCTCATCCACACCAGACTCTGTCATCCATGTCTTTATGGACCTTGCTTTGTGCACTGGTGCACAGTCATGTTGGAAAAGGAAGGGGCCAGCTCCAAACTTTTCCCACAAAGTTGGGAGCATGGAATTGTCCAAAATGTCTTGGTATGCTGAAGCAGTCAGAGTTCCTTTCACTGGAACTAAGGGGCCAAGCCCAGCTCCTGAAAAACAACCCCACACCATAATCCCCTCTCCACCAAACTTTACACTCGGCACAATGCAGTCAGACAAGTACCGTTCTCCTGGCAACCGCCAAACCCAGACTCGTCCATCAGATTGCCAGATGGAGAAGCACGATTCGTCACTATAGAGAACGCGTCTCCACTGCTCTAGAGTCCAGTGGCGGCGTGCTTTACACCACTGCGTCCGACGCTTTGCATTACACTTGGTTATGTATGGCTTGGATGCAGCTGCTTGGCCATGGAAACCCATTCCATGAAGCTCTCTGCGCACTGTTCTTGAGCTAATCTGAAGGCCACATGAAGTTTGGAGGTCTGTAGCGATTGACTCTGCAGAATGTTGGCGACCTCTTCGCACTATGCGCCTCAGCATCCACTGACCCCGCTCCGTCAGTTTACATGGCCTACCACTTCGTGGCTGAGTTGCTGTCGTTCCCAAACGCTTCCACGTTCTTATAATACAGCTGACAATTGACTGTGGAATATTTAGGACCGAGGAAATTTCACGACTGGACTTGTTGCACAGGTGGCATCCTATCACAGTTCCATGCTGGAATTCACTGAGCTCCTGAGAGCGACCCATTCTTTCACAAATGTTTGTAAAATCTGCATGCCTAGGTGCTTGATTTTATACATCTGTGGCAATGGAAATGATTGGAACACCTGATTCAGATTATTTGGATGGGTGAGCAAATACTTTTGGCAATATAGTGTGTATAAATATATATATTTTATTTATTTATTTATTTATTTATTTATTGTGATGCAGATTTCACATAAATTTGTGTGCAGCCAGATCAAATCGGGTACAGCTGTTAGGGAAAAAAAAAAATATATATATATATATATATATATACAGTAGTCAACATTTGAAGTGGATAAAAAAAAGTTCATCAAAGTTGTCCTAAAACAAGAATGGGTATTGTTTTGGTTGTTTTGGACAACTTTGATGAAACGTTTTGATCCACTTTAAATGTTGACTACTATATATATATATATATATAGATATATATAGATATATATAAAAGTACATATTTGCTAAATTAATTAAATAATATGGTACAAATTATTTTTGTGTGTGTGTGTATATATATATATATATATATATATACACGTGTGAATGTTATTAATAATATTTATTACAGTACTTTTATTATTTATCTATATTTATTCCATGTAAATTAAATAGTGCAGTTAGAGCAGATCAGGTACAGCAATGAGGGGGGGAAAATACATAATTTTACTAATTACATATGAAATAAATATATACAAATAATTAAAATGTTTATAAATTATCTACATTATTTATTTTGTATTATATTTATTTATTTATGTACTTATTATTTATCTATCTTCATATAACAAAACTGTGCAGTACATTCAGGCACACCAGTAGATAAATACATACATAATTGTATATTATTAATATTATTTATTATTTTTATATTTATTATTTAGCTATTTATTTTTATTATTATTATTCATATAAACAAAAATGTGCTGTTACAACAAATGAGGTACAGTGAGGGGGGAGTAAATGAATAAAAACTTAGGAAGATAAATAAATAAAATGTGTGTATATATTAATATCTTAATATTATTTATGTATCATTTTTTACATTTTTTTTTATCTGCATGTATTTTATAAAACAGAAGTGTACAGTTCAATCAGGTACGGCAGTGAAAAACAATAAATAAAAAATTAATTATATATTTTCAATATACACATTCATTCATTCATTCATGTATTTATTTATGTATTTACCATGCTTGTCCGAATGAACATTGCCGTTATTACAGCTCCACATGGAAAACAAATGAATGCAAAATATAGTTAACTGAATGGTAAGAAATATTTATGTATGGTAAATTTTCTCAGTTTACTTTGCATAAAATTAATTTGGACCCTGTGGCATTATTATGACACTACAAGTCTGTTTAGCAAAATTCAAAGGCTCACTTTTTGCTGAAGTTTTTAAAATATGTACTGTATTTTTTTGGTTTGTGTCACTAGCTTATGCCTACTACCTCAAAACAGGCTCAGCTGTTTGTGCCAGAAAAGCAGAACTGGAAGGTAATATTTGTCTGCCTAAGGATGCAAAAATAAAAAATAATTTAGCAAAATACAGCAGATAAATAAAAGAAGGCAAACACTTGTGTGTTTGTATAAATGTTATTTGAATTCAGGCGCTGTTGGACAGCTTGGCTCTTAAATGTTTAAACCAGCTTCTGCTCTGACGGGCTATAATTATGCGCGGATGCTCGTGGGTGACACAAACTGCACACCCAACAATTACCAATCAGTCTGCTGAATGTGAGAGCTCATGTGGATAATGACAGCGGAGCAGTGAACTGTGATTGGAAGGTGGGCATTCAGACTCTCTCTCTCTCTTGTACTTGTTGTAACTGCCAGTCTCCTTGATGCTTCAGGACTTCACATAGACATTTGCTCGCTTTTTTCTCTTTCTTCGCGTCCTCTCTATCATTTAGAACAATTTGACATTCACTGCACCTTTTCAAGTACAACTTTCAAAATTAATCTGTAAAAAACGGCATGATTTTTTGAAATGGCATACCCGTACACTCTCAGAAAAAAAGGTACAAAATACTGGTCCTTATACAGCTCTTTTTATGCAGTGAAAGCTGTCTCTGGGGCAGTACCTTTTCAAAAGGTGCTAATGTGTACCATTTAGGTACTAATATATATGTTTTTAGTGCTAATATGTACCTCTGAGATACCTTTAGGGGTAAATAAGGTACAAAGGTGTACCTTTTGAAAGGGTACCGGCTCAGTGATAGATTTTGTACCTTTTTCTGAGAATGTAGTATGCATATTCCACACTATGTGAATTTCCTTTATCCATGAAATACACTATTGCAATAACCAAAAAATGTGGTATGTGACTCAGGACCACAAAACTGTAAGGTTTCAAAAGGTCATAAGGATATTTTTTTTTTTTGAAACTGAGACTTATACATCATCTGAAAGCTGAATAAATAAGCTTTCCATTAATGTATGGATGATTTGTTAGGATAGGACAATATTTAGCCAAGATACTATTTGAAAATCTGGAATCTGAGGGTGCAAAAAAAAAAAAAAAAAAAAAAAAAAAATATTGAGAAAATCACCTTTAAATTTGTCCAAATGACATTCTTAGCAATTAATTTTAATCGTAATTTTGAAATTAAGTTTTGATATATTTACAGTATTTACAAAATATCTTCATGGAACATGATCTTTACCTAACATCCTAAAGATTTTTGGCATAAAATAAAAATCTATCATTTTGACCCATAGATTGTATTTTTGGCTATTGCTACTAATATACCTGTGCTGCTTATGACTGGTTTTGTGATTCAGGGTCACATATAACAAAGCATGTTTTATCCCACTTGGGCTTCCATTCCCCTTGTGACAAATGAACTGGAAGCATTATCAACTATGATTTGAGTTGTGTGACATCACTTTTGCACAATTTAGTATGACCACCTTGTGAAACATTATTACACTTTAGCATACAGAAAGATTGCTTAGTACAGAATTAATGTATATTAAAAGAATGTATTGAAATACAAAGTAAATGTAATGTTCTTGGACACGTAATTGCATGTAAATCACAATTAGACAAAAGTATTATAGTTAAAAATTTATATTAAATGCAGTTAAACATCAAACACAAAACCACTATGTGGGTCAATAATTTTAAGTGGGTCAAAACTACCAAAAATATATTTATATGTAAAATATGGTTTAAGTGCATTGCCAAAATGCCACTAAAATATACTCTAAAGTAGTTAAACTTGTGTGGCATGTATTGAAATATATTTATAATTATGCATTTAAAATTATAACGTTGCAGTCTACTAGATTTAAATGCTAAATTATACATACTTCTTTAAAACATGACAAAAGATTATTAATACAATGATTTAAAATTATTTAAGTGTGTTAAGAAACAGTCACATGCTAACTTATTTCAATCATATATTATTTGAAAGTACTTTTTTTAATATATAATTTTAAGATTTGAAGTACACTACACATGCATAATCAGTACATTTGAGTGCACTTCTAAAAAGGTAAACTTTTAGCTTTGTGTACTACATACTGTTTCATATATTTCATATAGTGTGCAGTGTGCAAGTATTCCATTATGATCAAACCTCTTCAGAATGGGAGTTAGAATATCATATTATAAACTATTAGTATGCTATTTCTGCAGTACTGTGCTAACACTTTACTAGCTCAAGTAATCATATTTGTAAATAGCAGGGAAGAGCGATGCAACTGAGGTCATAGGTCAGATGACAACATTGCGGACGTTGTATTGCATATGTTGTGTACAGTACCATATACATAGTCCTTGACGTTTTTGCTTTTTTTTATTTAAGTGTCATCACTTTGTGTGTGTGGTTGTGTGATGTGTATATAAAGTTCAAATGCAATACTTCCTTTGCAGTCAACTTTAATAACGGTGCCTCCTATCAAGATGACAGTACAGAGCACCACTTAGATTATCCTGACCTCAAACACTTGAAACGAAGAGCAAGAAAACGATAAAACACATCCGTTAGAAAAAATGCGTAGCCCACCTCGTGGATGATTATAAGCCATTTGAGGACAAGCGTAATCCTATTGTGCTACAGATAATCACAGATTTATATGGAGCAATCGGGTATGAGGTTATGTGCTGTATTATGTATTTCTGGAGATCATAATCCCTGATTGAACAGTCTTTGATGTGTCTGCGGGAAATGAAGCCAGGTGCACCTGTACGGAGGAGGGTAATCCTTCCTGCAGGAGTAAACCAAGAGCAAACCATTTATGATTAATACAGGAAGCCGGAAAGGTGGAGTGTGTGTGTGTGTGTGTGTGTGTGTGAGAGAGAGAGAGGTAGATTCCATCATGTCATACACCCTTCAAATCCCCCTCAATATGAGGGGTTACATCAGGTGAGTGGCATAACAGGTTGCAGTGGAGCTAGAGAGAGAAGGATGATGGGTGTTTGCCGGCTCAACTCGGCATGAATGTGTGTTTTACTGCAGTATTTTGGTTTAATACATTTAAAGGGACTATATGTAGAAATTAGAAACCCTTGTTATTAGTGACACTTTTTGCCGCTTAGTGTGTAAATGTCACATCCTTTTGGTTTTTCCGAAAACAGTAATAGGTGAACAATGGGTGAAGATCTTGTTTTTTTAAGTTTCATTACAATGGATGTGAACTACATTGGATGCAAACTTCACTTTTACATGTTGTTTGAACATTAATGTGTGTTGGCAGTGTATGCACACATCTACCCTATTATGACAAAAATCTATGCAGTGGTTTATAATTAATAATATCCCCTTTTTCAAATTGAGCCATTCGTAGATGCCTGTCGGTGTGGCTATGTACGGTGTGGCTAATAAACAATAATCACATTCACATAAATCCTGTGACACTGGATGTCTATAGGGTAACCTTCTTTAAATTTGCCCATAGACACCCACTGCAAGTATTATAATGTAATCTAAATATGAATTTATATTATTATCTGAGTAGATGTTGTTTATAGAATGTGCACTGAATTCGTAGAATATTCCAACTCTCAGACAATCAGGACCACATTATATATGAACAATGGCATTTATCTCTGTTATTGCTATAACAAAACATGTCTGTAGCAATTAGTCAGTCATGGAACTCCTCTGTTCATTCTTAATGACTTACAACATATTTTAGAAAAATTACTAATTTTAATCAAAATAGGCCTTTTATTACCCTAGTGAAGTTCTATTCAAATGCTTGAATATGTATGACCACTTATCAAGGCAGAAATAAAGTTTTAGACGTTTTAAATTAAAAAAAAATAGGAGACAGAGAACATGTGCAATAATTATACAAATTTCTCTATCATGAATATAATTAGTGGTGTCTGTGCCCTTTGACCTCAGTTGCTCTGTTCCAAGACTTGCCTAAATAACCAACATTTTCACGCTCTGCAAAAAGTTAGTTCTAAAAGTCATTATTATGACTCATAATGGTAATGTCAAATTGTAGTGTGTTTTGTTAGTTGCATTGCTCACTATGTATGCTATTAGAAAACAAATTTCTGTGTAGAAAGCAGATCTTAAGGAGGATAGGTTTTCGAACAGAGTAGACTGCTGATTATCCAGGGACGACTTCTCTGGAGACGCCTGCACTTCCACCGCAGAAAGTCAGGACAGAAGTGACACAGTAGCCAAAGAGAAACCTGCTGAAACCAAGTGGTATTTTTTTGTTGAAGGAAACAGAGCCAGGTCTGAAATGGTAGAGTATTCTGCTGGGTAAAGACTTGTCATTGTAGGGGTCATGGATTCATTTGCAGTTTGGAACAACCTATGAACTCGAGAGTACCTTTGAGCCAGAGTTGTAATACCAGGTTGCTCTCAAGAGGTCAAGGTTTGGCTGTTTAACATGGTCTAGTTACCCCCTGCTGGTAGATAACTACACTACAGCTGGTTTTCTGACTAAATACAATGTTTTGCAAAAAACATACAACATACTGTACACTACCGTTTCAAAAGTTTGGGATTGTTGAGATTTTTTTTTTGTTAATTGTTTTTAAAAGAAGTGTCTTATTCTCATTTATTCTTAGTTTGTGTTTATTTTGTTTATATATATATATTAAAAAAAACCAGTAAAATCATTAATATTATTACAATTTAAAATAACTGTTTTCTATTTGAATATATTTTAAAATGTAATTTATTCCTGTGATGCAAAGCTGATTTTTCAGCATCATTACTGCAGTCTTCAGTGTCACATGATAATTCAGAAATCATTCTAATATGCTGATTTGCTGCTCAAGAAACATTTCTTATTATTATCAGTGTTCAAAACAGTTGTACTGCTTAATATTTGTGTGGGAACACACAAAATGTTCTTTTGATGAATATGAAGTTTAATGAACAGCATTTATGTGAAATAGAAATTCTTTGTAACATTACAAATGTCATTACTGTCACTTTTGACCAATTTAATGCATCCTTGCTGCAAAAAAAAAAAAAAAAAAAGAAAGAAAGGTTTATTTAAATTTAGTGAGAACAGTAGTGTTCATTTAAATGAACCCTAACCCTAATTAATTTCTAATTATTTATTTTAAAAAATGTTGCCCAAATATTATATTATATTATATTGAAGATGTATTATATAAATTAGCCATATTATATATTATTATTATACATACTATAAGAAGCCATATTGTCTTTACTATCACTTTTAATCAATTTAATGCATCCCTGAATAAAACCATTAATTTCTTTAAAATGAATTAATTAATTTTTTAATTAAATCGGTCTATAAATGTATGAATTGGAAATATTTAATTAAATATTAAATATTTTAATGTTTTACCAGTGGTCAGTGTGTTTCTAAAAGCATGATAAGGAGTAGAAATGCTAACCGATAACATTCTCAAGTTATTACAGACCTCATCTGCGGTTTCATAAGGAATATGTATGCTTACATTTTCCCATAAGTAAAACAGCTCTAGATAGACCCATTTGACTCGTATCACTTTTAGGGGTCCCCACATCCCTGTGTGTCAGTAGTGCTAACTGTAACTGCAATAGCCCTAATCATCATGTTTTCTAAAGCAGCAGAGTGACATTGACTGAAGTGGCAGTGATTGTCTGATTTTCTGTCTTTATGCAGCACACGGTGGTGAGATATCAGAATAACAGTGATGTATAAGAGCCGTGACAGCTACCACGGAGGGAGAAATAGTTACAGTGATTTTGACAGCGTCTCAACTTAATAACAGTACTAAAGATAACTGTGATGACAGCAAGTAGAAGTGTGAAACAAACCAGCTTAACTCAAGAGCACTGGAGCATTGAACATGCAATCAGATAGAATTATATATTAAAATCTCCCTCCCACTTTCTCTGTGGCTTTGTTCCCAACCTACGTAGGCAGCATTTTAAAGCATCATAGTCGCAAAGGCTTTACTAAAAGGTAGGCAATATGACCAATGCTGCCTTTTAAGAGACTTTCTTTTGGCCACATCCTAAGGCAGCATCTTTGCAGGGAAGCCAAAAACAAGATGAGAGAAATGTATGTAAATGATTCAGTTCAAATTGTCTTAGCAATTGAAATTTATAGACAATGTTAAACAGCATTTGAACAGCCCAAAAATTCTTATGTACACTCTTAAAAATAAAGGTGTTTTGAAAAGGTTCTTCACAGTGATGCCATAAAAGAACTATTTTTGGTTCCACAAAGAACAATTCAGTCAAAGGCTCTTTAAAAGAACCATCTCTTTCTTACCTTTTTATAATCTGTAGAACCTTCTTTTGCCACAAAGAACCTTTTGTGAAACAGAAAGGTTCTTCAGATGTTAAAGGTTCTTTATGGAACCATTTAGACAAAAAAGGTTCTTCTATGGCATCGTGAAGCACCTTTATTTTTAAGAGTGTAGTCATATGTATAAAAACATATGTTTTTAAAATATTTTTTTTTAAAACATACCCTACCAGCTTTTGTAACATTATACACTATACTATTCAAAAGAAATGATACTAATTAATACTTTTATTTAGCATGGACCCTTTAGATTGATCAAAAGCGATGATAAAGACATTTCTAATGTTACAAAAGATTTATATTTCAGATAAATGCTGTTCTTCCAAAATTTCTATTCATCAAAGAAACCTGAAAAAATTCTACTCGGCTGTTTTCAGCATCTTAATCATAATAATAATAATAATAATGTTTTTTGTTGTTGTTTGTTTGTTTGTTTGTTTTTGAGCAGCAAATCAGAATATTAGAATGATTTCTGAAGGATCATGTGACTGGATTAATAATGCTAAAATTCAGCTTTGAAATCACAGGAATAAATTACATTTTAAAATATATTCAAATAGAAAACAGTTATTTTAAATTGTAAAAATATTTCAAAATTGTACTGTTTTTGCTGTGCTTTGAATAAAAAAAAAAAAAATGCAGGCTTGGTAAGGAGAAGACTTCTTTAAAAAACATTTGACTGGTAGTGTATATATATATTTTCAAAATTAAACACAACTGCTTCAAAACTGATTGTGTGTCATTTATGTTGTAGAGCAAAACATCCAAGTATCATCAACTTATATTTCCCATAGACCTTGTTTTTTATTTAAAAAAAAACCCTATTATAAAAACCCATAGGAAAATTTGGAGTGATCAATTTCGCCTTCCTGGTTTTGATGCAAAATTGATATATAATTATCCCATGGTTTACCCAAAATATAATTACACCATGATTTACTCATCCTCAAGCCATCCTACTGTAGGTGTATATGACTTTCTTCTTTCAGACGAATGCAATCAGAGTTATATTTAAAAATGCCTCTTCCAAGCTTTATAATGGCAGTGATTGGCTCTTGAGATTTTGAAGAGTTTTTGAGATTTTTGTCACCAAGTCCTACGTCATCTGCTAGAACATCACTCTCTCTTGATGCTGGATATGACAGTTAGCGGAAGCTAGAGATTGCGGTTTATAAAGTTTTAAATATGGATATTTTACTTACACAAATCCATCAATACACTTCAAAAGTCCTTTATTAACTCCCCAGAGCTGTGTGGAGTACTTTTTATGATGGATGGATGCACTTTAGTGGTCTTCAAAATCTCAACAGCCATTCACTGCCATTATAAAGCTTGCAAGAGACAGTAGATTTTTTTAATATAACTCTGATTGTATTTGTCTGAATGAAGAAAGTCATATACACGTAGGTTGGCTTGAGGGTGAGTAAATCATGGTGTAATTTAAATTTTTGGGTGAACTATTCCTTTAACTGTGTACCATCACACGAGATGTTGATTTCATATTTTGTAGTTGTTGAGTGTGTTTGGCTCATGTTCACTCAGAATGACAATACAAAACAAATCTGACAACCTCTAAACCCATCAGATTCTAAAATATATCAAATGATAACAAATAAAATATCAGGTCTGTTCATTTAAAATGCATTTTGACACCTTTCTCCATGCCCTGGTTCGTTTCTGGACCGTATAGCACTAAACAATAAGGAATATGAGAGGAAGGAATGAGGAGAATGAGAAGAAAAGTAAAGGAGGTGCAGTGGAGGAAGAGATGCCACCCTGACATCTTTCTAACCTGTCTTAATGAATATCACTCTAATCAAATTTAAATATACAGAGTGCCAGGGGAGACGGTAATTAGCATACAAATACAATTGTTTTGATAATGAGGTTTGCAAGAGCATCAGAAAAAACTATTTGCAAAATGAAATACATGACTGCTGTTCATTTATTTGTCTGGTTTTATTTGCAGGAGGGTTTGAAGATGATGGAGTCTGAGTGCAATTCACAGTGTTGTTGTTTGTGTTTGAACTTGTTCTGAGTGCACTGTGACATTTAGCAAAAGAACACTCAGACTTCATTTAATTCTGCTGTGTAATAAACATAATGTGTTGAAGTGACATTTAATGTGTCATATATGATACTAAATGTAAAATAGAGCAGAATTTGTAGAATCTTGTAAATGAAAAACTAGTAATAAGTTAATAGGCTGAGCCCAGAATGCACCATTAAACAGAACTAATAGTTGTATATCAGAGGTTGTGTCCTGCTACATTCATAGCGAAAGCTACTTTGGCATAATGCTCTGTGTGCCACCAGATGCAATTAAAGCTTTTATTCAAGAGACAAAATGGATCTAATTGATAAACAATTCCTTGAGATGTTGAATGAAAGGCCATAACTGCCTTTCCAGTGCTCTATTCAATAATCAGCCACAAATTGTGAAAATGTAAAATATCAGCCATTAGAGACGAGAGCCACCTTTTGTGTCTGTTTTTTTTTTTTTTTTTGTGTGTTATTATTTTCTAAATGAGAAACACATATTTCTTTAATTTACAGGCTAAATATGTTAAATCATAAATAAATAAATTTGCAGGCTGAAAAATTATCCTGGTTGGTAAACAATTATTCTTTCTTTGCTTCTTTTTTCTTTCTTTTCTATAAATGGGTTTGAAAACATAACACAAAGGACGCGACATAGTTGTATTTAATTATAATTACTTTAAAATAAATAATATTAAATGCATTAGTCTTTTGTTATATTGCTATTTTGATAATTCCTTTAAATAGGCAAAAACATTTATCTTACTGATTTATTTATGTTATTCTGAAGAATAATGTGCTCAAGGCTTCTTTTAAACCATAATCCAACAGGGAAGAATGTAAGTTTAAATCAAGCATCATGTCAGTAGAAACAGAGGGGGGGAAAGTTGCATATTTAATAAAATTTTAATAATAAAATAATAATAATTAAAAAAAAAAAAAAAAAAAAAAAAGGTTATTGTGACCTTATAGTTATCTTTTTATCTCACAATTTTGACTTTTTTTTCTCTCAGAATTGCTTGATATAAACTTGCAATTGTGAGTTATATAGTCAGAACTGCAAGATTTTTTCTGACTTTTTTCTCACAAATCCGAGTTTATATCTTTCTGGCTTTTTTTCTCGCAATTTTGACTTTTTGTCTCCGAATTGTAAGATGTATTGCAATTGCAAAATAAAGTCTAGTTTTGAGGGGAAAAAGACTGATATGTTCACAATTCTGACTTAATAACTCGCAATTGCGTTTTAAAGTAAGAATTACAAGACATAAGCGTGCAGTTCTGAGAAAAAAGCACAACTGCGAGATATAAACTCACAATTCAAAGAAAAAAGTCAGAATTAAGAGTTTATATCTCACGATTGTGAGTTTATATCTCACAATTTTGAGATAAAAAGTCACATTAACCTTTTTTTTTTTTTTTAATTCAGTGGCATAAATGCGCTTCCGTAATATAGTGCCATTGGTGGTGTAAAAAATCATTTTTATGTGTATCATGAGTCTAGCTGTATTTTAGATACTCAAATTAGAAACTAGGCAGTTAAATTGTATATTTACAACCATTTAAAACATTTATAATTACATGAAAATAAAAGTAATGATACAACACAGCTTAGTAAATACTTTAGTAGGCTGATTTATACACCAGCACTGCATGATGACAAATGAAGTATGTAAAACATAATCCAGTCATTTTACTGCCATCTCACTCTCATAAGGAAACATCCATTTACTTTTATCTTTGTGCCCTACAGTATTACTTTATCAACTTGTTTTACATGATTTCATGTTTAAATATGCATAAATTACTGAAAGATTTGTGAACTGTAAAGCTTGTTCCTTGTATGGCTTCAGAGGAGCGGGCCATTTGTACAATATAGCACTTCATATTGCTTTTAAAAATGAAATATCATGATTGCTAGTTTATTTGCCTGTTCTGTTTAATCCTGGTTCTATACTATGGTGACAATATTTTGTTGATTCAGGGATAAGACTTTCCTGTTACTGCATTCTGCTCAGGCAAAGCTTGAGGTCTCCTTTCCCTGCTACACTCTCAGAAAAAAAGGTACAAATGGGGCGGTACCTTTTCAAAAGATACAAATCTGTACCATTAAGGTACTAATATGTAGACTTTAGGTACTAATATATATCTTTCAGGTGCTTATATGCATAATTTAGGAGTAAATACAGTACAAATGTGTACCTTTTGAAAAGGTACTGCCCCACTGACAGCTTTTTTGCCTTTTTTCCTGAGAGTATAGCATGTTCTGTGTTCACACACGCACGCACACACACACACATACTCCAGACCTCATAACAACAGTATAATCCCTCCTCATATATGTGCTTCTGAAGTGAAGTGAGCAATTACAAAGAGCCAGTGACCTGAGAGATCATTAATCCCAACATTAATGACTCAGTTATGAAGCTGTAGGGATGTGCACAGAGCACAGGCCTTCAGCATCATGCAACATTAGTTATATTTGAAGAATTAAACTTAATCATTATTTTAAGAAAATTAAGTGTCATTGTTCACATTATTTTTATTGAATTATTTTGTTTATTCTTTAAAAACATTTTCAAATTTTAGGTTTTATGCCACTAACCTAGTACACTCAGGGCTCAACAGTGCG